>NC_136522.1:73870584-73880584 GCF_053919585.1 Euprymna scolopes
GGAGCGAACGGGGGATCCTTTCAAATGAACCCAACGTTATTCTAGCTTTCTGCTCAAAATTTAACGAACTATCTGAACCGTTTTCAGATTTTCGCGCAATTAAACTAAGTTGCGAAACTTTAGGTAAGAAATTGAAAAAGCATTCTGGCGGATTTTACGCAATCAATGTTTTTCTATTTGGTAATTTAAAAAAAAAAGTGTTTTATTTTTCGCTATTACATTTCGATAAATGTCCCATTCATTGCAAATAATAAAAAAAAATAATTAAGTTACGTTCATGCGAGAAAACCGTAGAGACTCGATACGTTGTTTCCTACGTTCATTTCAAATGAATGTGAAAACGAGGCTTGTTTGGATCTGGTTCAGTTTCTAATGTAATCGTCCTGGCAGTTTCATCTCAAAATGACCTTGGAATGTTGTGCGATGCAAAAACGTTTCGCATTCAGTGTGAGTGGGAGGGGCTATATCGTTTCAGCCTCCTCTGCTTTATTTTCATCCTCATCCTTTCTCATAAAAATCTCGTGGACTTTACCCTACAACTCTTTCCTTAAACCAATTTATATCATTGTTTATGCACAAGACATTATATATATATATATATATATATATATATATATATATATATATATATATATATATATATATATATTAGTGATGGGACGATTCCAATATTTTTCCCAATTCCGAAACAATTACCGATTCCGATTGCAATTCTTTATAAATACTAAATATTTAAATATAAAAGCAGCGGAAGATGTTTCTTAAACCAAAATCAAATAAAAAAAATAATTAAAAAAATCGGTTTTGGGATAAGAAAATAGGTTTAAATTTTTCCGATTCCGATATCCCCAAAAAGCTACGACTTTTTCGATTAATCGCCCGAACACTAATATATATATATATATATATATATATATATATATATATATATATATATATATATAATAAACTCATATTCCTGTCTGTCTGTACAAACTGTGGTTAATATTAAAAAGAAAGGTACACTTTTTCATAAATAGATTTAAATACTAAAACGAGCTTTCATAATGATTTATATATGTGCTATTTATTCATGATGTCTATATATACTTTTTATTCAAAAAGGAATCCACATTCAAGAGGTTATCTCATTTGCATATTACATTAAAGAAAATCAGTTTATTAATTAGCTCTAGATTTTATAATGGAAATTAGTTATAGACTTGTTTTAAGTATATCATTTAGAAATATGATATAAAGTTGATATATTTGATTTACATTTAATTTAACCTCAAGTGTGTTTAAAAGCGGAAGTAAATTTGCATTTAACCTATGAGTTATTTCCCCTTAAGCTATGAGATTTTATTTCCATTGTTTGAATTTTATAGATTAAAATCATTATATTTTATGATTCCAAAAATCCAAAATATGGTCAATTTTCAGGATAACCGTAACAACTTAGGATATTTGATGTATTTTAAATAGTATGGGACTAAACCCTCCGCCTTGCAATATTTTACCTGTCAAAGCCGGGTATATATATATATATATATATATATATATATATATATATATATATATATATATTTAAATAAAGTACTAGGCGGAAGTTTCTTGAGAGCTCTTTCGGCTATCATCTCGTCAGGAGTAAATCGATAGCAATCTAAATAATATTGTAACGAAAATAAAGAGTTATATTGGGGAACTTATTAATGTGCCAAACGTACGGGGACATTAATTAAATTTATTTACGTTTAAAAACGATTAAAATATTGGCACAACGAGGGAGAAAAAAAGAAAAAAAAAAAAAAACGCGGGAGTAAAAATTTTAAAGTTCCCCAAAGAGAAACAATGCGTTTGATGTTTCTTTTTGCCGGCACAAAGAAGGTTGACGCACCGCGATAGAGACGGCCTCCAAAATCTTTAAATGGTTTTTGGAGTCCGCTCTATGTAGCACCTCGAACTTTTTTCTCCCGCGTTTTTTTTTTCTCCCTCGTTGTGCCAATATTTTAATCGTTTTTAAACGTAAATAAATTTAATTAATGTCCCCGTACGTTTGGCAAATTAATAAGTTCCCCTATAGAACTCTTTATTTTCGTTACAATATTATTTAGATTGCTATCGATTTACTCCTGACGAGAGGATAGCCGAAAGAGCTCTCGAGAAACTTCCGCCTAGTACTTTATTTAAAACTATATACAAATTCTGTACCTCTAAACATTTATTTGTATATATATATCTAAATAAGCGAAACAGTATTGTATGTGGATGACTGTGTGTGTGCGTGTGTGTGTGCGCGCGTGTGTGTGTCGTTCTATTTTAGTTTGCGGTACTTGCATTCACCTATATGATAATGATGACACCTGATGAGAAGCGACATATATTTTTAAAAATTAAATTATCCACAGACACGCGTTAAGTCTTTTACAACTCATTTCGTTAGGATCAACCACGCTGATGAGTCGTATACGATGAAACACGTGTTTATGGATAATTCGATTTTCCTATATACGTCTATAATTTAATTTTCATATATATATATATATATATATATATATATATATATATATATATATATATATATATATATATATATATATATATACTCGGGTTTTTTTTTATATTCAAAAGTAATGGACTAATGAATTCAACGAGGTTGTTAGATAGTGCTCAATAAAAAGAGCTGATAATACTTGTTTATTGTTATATAAACATGCTCACATCCCGCTGCTACAAATAGCCACTTGTTTCAATCAAACAACAGATATCATCAGGCAGCGACTTGACTATTCAAAAGTTCAATGAATAATCATTATTTATTCATTGAACTTTTGAATAGTCAAGTCGCTGCCTGATGATATCTGTTGTTTGATTGAAACAAGTGGCTATTTGTAGCAGCGGGATGTGAGCATGTTTATATAACAATAAACAAAAATATATATATATATATATATATATATATATATATATTAAGTTATGAAATATATATGGCGATTAAGCTACACAGAATATTCGCGTGGATCAAACGCGGAATATTCTGTGTAGCTTAATCGCTATATATATTTTACCTACCTAGCTCTACCTACGTATTGAGCACTGTTGAAGTAAATACTTAAAGTTTAAGCATAAATTTATACTTTCGTATATTAATTTATGTGATTAAATGAAGTAGTTACATATATATATATATATATATATATACTAGCAAAAGTACACGTCGTTGACTGGGTTCAAAAATCGCCTAAAGAAAATGGACTCTGATTTATGAAAGTATGATAGGTTATGAAAAGGAAGGGTTGTAAAGAGATAGCTTCGAATTTGGGCGTATCAAAACCAAACCAAAATATGATGAAAGTAAAAATAAAATAGATAAACCCCATAATTTATTATACCATACCTGTTCACACTGAAACACTCATCACAATATTCTGTGGATCTATATTAAAAAACCTTGTTAAACTTTGTGACATATTTCCATTCTATGGAGGTCAGGCGCGAACGAACACCCCATAATTTTATTATACCATATTTCTTCAAACTGAAACATAATTATCAAAGTATACTTATGCAGATAGATATGGAAAGTCTTTATTAAAGTTTGTGCCTATTTTCATTGTATGGAGGCCAGGCGCGAACGAAGACCCCACAATTTTTTATATACCATCCCTATTAAAGTTAAAACATACTCATCAAAGTATTATTATGTACGTCTGTATCAAAAACACTTGTAAACGTTATTTTTTTAATTTTTTATTTCCATACTTTGTGGACCAGGCGCGTACGCAGATCCCACAATTTTAATGAATCATCATTATGCCAGATCAAACATACCCATTCCTGTGTCTCGATACATCTTCTATCATTATGTGTGATCAATTTTCTATAATAGTCAACCATATAGGAGCCTATTCGTGACCAGACACATACACGGACATTCAGCTTTATATATATATATATATATATATATATATATATATATATATATATAATTTTTGTTGTTTTGTTTTTCGGCATATCAACCCTCTTCGGGTTATTCAATGCCAAATCCAGTTATTTTGGAAATAGTTGGAAATAGTTTTTATGCTTCAAGTTCAATATCTTTATATTTTTTGTGTGTTTGGTTTGGTTGCTTTACGGCATATCTACCCGTTTCGGGTTATTTTATGCCGAATCCAATCTTTTTGGAAATAGTATTCATGTTGCATCCAGGTATTTTGGTAAAGGGTTTTATTCTTCAAGCTTTGTGGTTTAGTTGTTTGACGAGAAGCATTTAGTTTCAAAATGTTATGGCTTTAACAGGTTTCTCCTTTATTCCTCTTTCTGTAATCCTTATTGACTTGATAATGTTAAAAAAAGTCCTCGTGTAACTTTACTTTTTATCTTCTTAACTTATTTTATTGTTAGCTCCTCTTAACCAGGTAGAGCTCGTTTTTCTAGACTGGTCTGCCTTACCAATGAAAATAAAACTGCTCAACGGGACGTGTATGTATGTGTGCGTGTAGTGTGTGTGTGGTATGGTGCGTGAGGTGTATGGTGTGTTATGTGGTGGTTGCGTGTGTGTTGTATGTTATGTGTGTTGTATGTATTATGTGTGTGTGGTATGTGTGTGGTGTGTTATGTGCGTGTTGTGTGCGTTGTGTGCGTTGTGTTCATGTAGTGCATGCGTTGCGTGTATGGTGCGTGTGTGTATCCGTTGTGTATATTTGTAGTGTGTTTGTAGTGTGCCTGTGTTGTGTATGTGTATTGTGTGTTCTGTGTATGGTGTGTGTGTGGTTTGTGTGTGATATATTGTGTGTGGTGTGTTATGTGTGTGTTTTCTAAGTGTGTGTGTGTAGTGTGTCATGTGCGTAGTGTGGTTTAGTGTGTGTTTATTGTGTTGTGTGTGAAATTATTGTGTGTGGATGGTGTGTGCGTTGATGATGTGTGTTTTATGCGTACTATGTGTGTGTTGTGTGTAGTGTGTCTGTTAAATGTGTGAGATATGTGTGTTGTGTGTGTGGTGCGTATATTATGTACGTTATATGTCGTGTGCTTAGTGTGTGGTGTGTGGTGTGTGGTGTGTGTGTTTTACGTGTTGTGTGCGTCTTTTGTGTGTTCTGCATTTTATGTGTTTTATTTATTTATTTTTATTACATTTAACCCCAAACAAGACACAGTGCCATTTTCGAGGACATATGATGTTGCAGGGCTACTTTGTAGGGAGTTGAGCAGTTAGATATATGTTAATATTACACTTGAAATTCTGTATGTCAGTACAGTTGGAAAAGTAGAAACCCGGAAGATAGTCCCAAAGTGTAGCAGTTCTGGGTAAGAAACTATTAGAATAGAAGGCTTTCTTACATCTGGGGATCTCGACTGTGAAGGGGTGGGATTTTGCTGCTTGTCGAGTTGGTCGGGGGTATTTACGTCGAAAGGGTACAAGGGCTCGTAGTTCGTCGGAGCATACACTATTAAAATACTGGTAGAACAAGCAGAGGGTTGCAACATTTCGTCGATGGGACAGAGGTTGAAGCTTTGGTGACAGTTTAAGACCTATTAGGTTGATGACCCTCTTTTGAACCCTTTCCAGGAGCGAGAAACCAGTAGCAGATGCACAAGCCCAAATGTGATCACAATAGTTCATACATGGGCGAATGGTGGCCTTGTAGATGTACAGGATACTTTTAGGATATTTTCTAGCAGGGTAGAGAGAGCCCACCTTCTTCGCAGCTGCCTTGATGATGTGACTGGCTTCACGTGTTACACTAATTGTCTTAGAAACGGTCTCGGGAAGATGTGAAGATGGTCAGTCATTAGGGTCTGTGTATCAAGAAGAAAATAATACCTGAGATGTTGGATGTGGGCGTGGCTCCTTTATTCTCTCAAGATGGGCTCTTCACCCTGGTGGCATTCTGGTTGGAATTTTCTTTGTTCGTCCTCTGGCCCGCTTCGTTGTTTGATGTAGACATTCATGGCAGACTCAATAAAACACACAAGACGACACAATCGTAATATTTATGAACCATAATTAACTATTTATTTTACAAAAATATATATTGCAAAAACAATTTACATTTTACTTATCCCACAATTATCAAACTAACTATGCTTAACTAGTGCTGAGGGGGAGGGGTTGTTCCCTCTCGTTCACGGAGAGACAGGAACACGCGTGCTCACCCCATGCTGTCCAGACGAAAAGAGATCGATCCAGAAAAGGAATTCTAGGATTGCGTTTCTGTGTATCTTTACGATTATGGCCAAATCACCCCCCGGCCATGCTGAAGAGTGTGTTAGCAACCGTGGCAATAAGATATAGTGCCACACTTGTACCGTTTGTCGTTCAATATGCAATTGTTTGCATAGTTCCCAGTATAATGCCTTTCCCACTTGATCGTGTCTATTCTAATACTCTTTTTGGGCTAATTTGTTGCATTCACATATTATGTGGTTTATCGTTTCGTCTCTTTGTTCACAGAGTTTGAATTTGCTGTTTTCTTGTGTTGGAAGTTAAAGGTTCAACTACCAGTACGAGCGATACGTAGAATACAATATCTGATTACTTACGACTTTTACCATGGCTGAAGGAACGAGAGGATGTTAGCCTAGTGGATTAAACAAAATGTTCCGTTCGAAATTTTCGAGTTCGACAAGGCGTACCTGAACAAGGTCAGAGGGTAAGGAGAGTAGAAAGTGGGTCTTGAGTTAATTTTCAGTAAATACCGTTTTCCTTGCCTTTAGTTTTCACATACCATCAATGAGGTTTCTGACAAAGGAGGAAGAGTTTCTGTTTTCTCGGTCAAAGCTCTACCCATCTAGCAATTGTTGTTTTGGATATTGAATAGTATTTTTACAAGGGAGTCACTCGAGAATAAATGTTAAGAAGTTTCAGTAGACAACAACTTAATGATGGATAGTGATGGAAATTGGTAAAAATTTGATTTTTTAAGGGGGGCTCAACATAGACCTGTATACATTGGACTTAAAAACAACAATGCTGTAGGCATATGGAAAGAAATAAACTAATGTAATTTGCATTTGGTTTTTTGCACAGATAGAGAGTGTGAAAATTTGTTGACCGTGTCTGTAGCTAGCCGAGTTCTTTGTTTGTTTTCAATGTTTTACATTGGGGGCAAGAGATTGAAGCTCAGTCGAGCACCTGCCATGAAAATAATGATAGAGCAGAGACAGACTCACTACGTCTTTTCTGTGAGAAAGAATATATAAGCAAGCGAAAAAAGGCCATCGTCCACTAGATGTCGAACTCGGTTTTGAACCCTGTCAAGGTAGAAAATGGTGTTCGGGGCATTTCCTACCCAGATGTGGTAACAATACTGCACATTAGAGGACTGTGTTGGAGTGAGATACTTTCTGAAGTAGTAGAAAGATTCAACTGTTATTCCATCAACATTGGAAACAGGTTTGATGTAAGTCTTACAATTCAGGTCAGGAGTGAAGGTCAGTCCCAGAATAAAAAAAAATATTTATTGAAATAAATAAAAGTTTCTTCCGATAATAAGTAACACTTTGTCTGTTTGACTTATTTAGAAATGAATTGCACCAAAGAGAATAATACCCATTGGTTGGAGTAAAGGGCAAATGAAATCAAGGATACATTAGTTGGAAACATGCGTGGGTGCATACATGTTTAAGCGAGATAGAATGATTAGCGATAGATACACACCACCCGCGTGCGCGCGCGCGCGCGCGCGAGAGAGAGAGAGAGAGAGAGAGAGAGAGAGAGAGAGAGAGAGAGGGACGATAGCGTAAACAAAAGCTGAAATTCTGTACTTACGAATCAACGATTGTTTTGTAATCCAAGATGGCTGAAATAAGCTGCGCGGCATATCTGAAAGGAGATTCAAGAAAAAATAAAATAAAATAAAATAAAATAATGCAATTATTTTGTAATTGCGTGAATAAATGGTATTTATTTTTTTAGAAATGAACAAAAAGTTTTTTATATTGCAAATGAAAATAAAATATTTCAATTCAACACACACACACACACACACACACACACACACACACACACACACACATATATATATATATATATATATATATATATATATATAATTTTGTACATTTTTTTCTTTTTTTTTCTTCTGGCGATGATGTTAAATTGGAGAAAAGAAATATACATATATATATATATATATATATATATATATATATATATATATATATATATATATATATATATATATTTCTATTTTTAGAAAAGAAATATATATATATATATATATATATATATATATATATATATATATATATATATATATATATATTTCTTTTCTCCAATTTAACATCATCGCCAGAAGAAAAAAAAAAGAAAAAAATGTACAAAATTCTGAGGAAGCAGTATGACTCCGAAATATATAAATTTCAAACAAATAAATGTTTAAAATTTAACGGTTTAAAAACCTAACAAGTAGAGGTTTTCTTTTAATAAACAAGCATTTTATTTTATTAAAGACAAATTCGATACTTCAATCCATAACAGAATCTTCATCAAGGAATATAAGTTGTTTTTTCTCTTTTTTTACGTAATATGATGTTAGTGGGGGTAATGTCTGATTTAATAGAAAACGCTATTGTATTGATAAGTGATAAAAAAGACGTGCCAGGAATTGCCTCCACCAATATCATGGTACGTAACCTCCCCCCCTAAAAAAAACAAAGAAAAATCTTTCCACGTTAACTTTTGAATTTCATATCAACAGTACTTTTGATACAGTAGACTTTTATCACTTAAATAAATATTTGTTTATGTTTTATGATATTGCGTTGTAATTTGGCTTTTAATCGTATCTCATACGTATTTTATTTTAAAATTCAATCAACGGGTCTATCATGGAGTTCAAAACCCTGACGTTAAATGTTTATTTATTTAAAGTGTCTAATTTTCGGCTTATACCAAAGCCCTTATCAGGAAGGGTTAGATAATGGTCTCCCCAATTTCAGGACACCATGAGGCCCCTGAGCAGGATAAAAGGGTTTTCACGGAGCTCTAACAAGATAATTTCTTAAATAAGTATGAAAAACGATTAATTTCAAATTTTAACACTAACTAATGATAATGTTTACAACCATTTTTTGTTTTTGGTTAATCAAAAATTGTTGCATTTTTTTGTTAATTTATTTTTTTATTTACTTTTCATGAACCATCCTGAAACTCTTTACACCTGTAATTATATATAATATCTCTTTAAAAGTCTGCAGTCATTTTTTTCCATATAAAGCATTTAGTTCTCTTTAAGAAAGAGCTTCCGGAGCCCCTCAGCTTCACTCATTGAGTCCCAGTGCATCGTAAAGCCCACTTTTGGAAACCATAGTTTAGAGAATGCTTTCTTTTCTTACAAGCAATGATGGTGATTTGCCGCAGTCTCTAGTTGTCGAAAATAGTGATTGTATCGTCCACGCCCAGTTCAGTGTTTGTATTCGACTATGCGCACATGTGTTAAAATTATTAGAAAAGCTGTTCAGAAGGACGATAAAAATAAAATTTAAAACATGGCCGTTATAAGATCAAACTCGTGCAGTATTTTATATTTTTAAACTATTTATTTATTTACAATTTCTAAAACCTTCTTGATGTGTGCTTTGGTATAAGCCGAAAATAAGAAATTTATAATGTATAAATCGAGGGTATCGGGAGGCAGAGTTGCATAATCCAAATTAAGTGTAAAATAAATTTGTGAATAAAACCACAATTATCCGGAGCAAGACAAAACAAAATAAAATAAAATAAAATAAAAAAATAAAATAAAATAACAAATAAAATAAAATAAAATAAAATAAAATGAAATAAAATATAAAATAAGTTAAAATAAAAAATAAAATGAAATAAAAAAAAACGAAATAAAATAAAATAAAATAAAATGAAATAAAATACAATAAAATAAAATAAAATGAAATAAAATAAAATATAATAAAATGAAATAAAATAAAATATAATAAAATAAAATAAAATAAAATGATATAAAATAAAATAAAATAACAGCCAAGCCAAATAATCATTAAAAATTAGATGTAGCTTTAC
>NC_136522.1:73888084-73908084 GCF_053919585.1 Euprymna scolopes
TTTTTGTTTTCTCATGGGATGATCATCTTTAGTTAACTATTACGTGTAATTATTTTCATGCAGATATTCACATGATTTATACTTGCGTAATATTTGCGTAAAATGTTTATAGTAAAGACAAACCTCTTTCTATATATATTTATGTATGCGTATATATATTTGTTTAAAAGAATTTTGCCTACCAAAATCTTCTGTCAGTTTTCGGTCTACAGACATTAAAGTTAATATATAAGGCACTCAAACCTATGCGAAACTTTATATTTGGATTTTAGCCGGGAAAAATCGGTGCAAAAGTGTGAAAATAAAAAAAAACAATGAAATTTTCATTACGACTATGCATGCGTAACATAACAGCTATTGGTTCATGTTTGAATTTTTAAACTTGCAGCAAACATGTCTGCATAGGTCAGGCATTTAACATTAAAGGAAGAAGTAAATCGTAAGCTAAACGTTTTGGTTTCGATTCTCGATGGTGACGTCAAGAATTGTAAATGTCAACTGAATTAAAGAAATAAATTATAAGATGGTCAACTTCATAAATTTTGGAATATAGTTTTTTGTCATATATTACTCTCTGTCTTTCTCTCTCTCTCTCTCTCTCTCTCTATATATATATATATATATATATATAGATTAATAGATAGATAGATAGATAGATACTGTTTATCCCATTAAATACGGGCAAAAGTTATAGCCTGTTGACTTAGAAAGATTTTTTTTCCAAATTGAGGATGGAATATTGTTAAAGTTGTGTTTATTTTTGCATTAAGTGCGTATCCCTTTCATCACAAGGTTCATACAAAATTTCAACCACATCGGACCAGTAGTTTCCGATAACATTTTAGAAAAAAAAATGTTATAGTGTCGTGACTAACCCCTATTAATTGTTAACTGGCATCGAAAGTTTACCATAATACTTAGTTCGCTGCATTTTATCATAGCGACATTACATACAAAATTTCAGCCAGATCGGATCAGTAGTTTCCGAAAAGTTTCGGAGAAAATGTGGAACAGACAGGTAGTCAAAAAGAAATATGATAAAGAGTAGCATGGGGACCCGGCGTTGCCCAGATTTGAATAAGGATCGACAAACGTTCCACCCTTTCCAAAATTTACGGTCACTGAAACGGCTAAAATCACACATTTTATTTTCAATCAAATCGATTGACTGTTTTATCTAGTCGGGGATCCATCAATGTGCGTCGGGAGGAAAATTCACACGTCCTCCCACAATGACTTAGTCCAAAATACATTGTAGTCTACACTGTAATGAAAAGTACTTCGGCTGATTTAAAGTTTAAAATACAAAAGTCAAATATTATTGTTAAATTGTACTCTAAATAGAAACATTCATTTCGAACGTGCCCTTGTTATATCAAAGAACGTACTGTTGATTTTATACGCCGGGCCCTTTTGCTTGTGCGGTAATAAAACTTCTCGAACTCACTTGTGATTTTAAGCTGTATGAGGGTGTCAAATTTGGTCAAAATCGGATTATTTTTTTCTTGAATCGGATTTTTTCGATTATCGATTTTCGATACTTATCGGAGGCATTACAATAGTATTCGTATATAAGAACACTCCGAAACAGATGAAATACATTTGTGTGGGATTCAAAAACAATCAGCCCAGCTGTTTCGAAGACCATACGGAATAAACTCTGTCACACACACACACACACACACACACACACACACACACACACACACACACACACACACACACACACACACACACACACAGTCATCCACATACACTACTGTTTCGCTGTATCACAGCTAATCAGTGCAGCTAGAAGGCAACTACTTCAAGCCATGCAAGGCTTTGAGCCATTACGCTAAATCGGCAGCTGCTGTGCGGGTAGTGAATTAACGATCTTTTGACATCGTCCGAATACCTACGCTCGATTTGTTTATATATATATATATATATATATATATATATATATGTATACATGTATGTATACATTATATTATATTGTATAAAAGGAACAACATGTAGGTGTCTCTTTGTGTCTGCGAGTTCGTTCCCTATGGACTAGAACACGGCTGGGTTTTTTTTTAAGAAATTTCCCACGAAAGTACTTTATGAGTATAGTAGTGTTCTTAAATAGTTTTGTATCGGAATGCCTTCGATAAGTATCGATAATCAATAATCGAAATGACCCAATGAAAAGGTAACACTTTACACAGACTAACATCACCAATGCATTTAAGACATTTTATTACCCCACAAGCCGAACGGTCCGACATAAAATCAACAGTTAGTTCTTTGATATGACGGGGACGCGTTCGAAATGAATGTTTCTGTTTAAAGCTCAAATGAACCATGATACTTCACTTTTGCATTTTAAAACTTTAATTTAAGCGATTATATATAAAAATAATTTTATAAAATCAACAGTAGGTTCTCTACAGTGCAATGTAGGCTACAATGAATTGTGGACTTAGTTACTGCGGCGATGCATATGAAGCTTCCTTCTGAAGCACCACGATGGGTTCACAGCTACAACAGGCAATTAATCGATTTCGTATTATTTGAATCCATCGAACTACTGTACTCATCTTGAATGTGATTTTCACAACGTTTCGGTCGATGCTACTTCCGACCTTCTTTAGGTGTATCTTGTCGAACTCGGGAATTTGGGCGGAATTTAGAGCGGAACCCTTTATTTACTTCACGGGGTAGCGTGCTCTTGTTCCGTCAACCATGACTGCATAGAGAGCCTAAGTAATTCGCAATTGTATTTTTAGGTCGCCCACACTGAGGATTGAACCTTCAATCTTCGTCCAAATTCCCGAGTTCGACAGAAACATTCCCGAATCCGACAAGATACAATTGAAGAAGATCGGAGGTTACATCGACCGAAACGTTGTGAAAATCACACTCAAGATGAGAACAGTAGATGAATCCAAATAATACAAATAGCCAATCCTCATCTCAAAAATTCAGAAACGTCAAATTAATCAATTAGCTTGAAAAACGGGCGATTTTAATGACAATAAATATATGGGAGTGTAAAACCTTCGTTGATCATCATTCAATCCCAGGCAATGTTGGGTCTCCCTGCTAGTATCAGATAAAGACACCTAACATCATAGGAATGTGTTACTTTTCGACGATACGAGTGGAGACTGACAATTCTTTTTGCCTCGGAATCATCGATATAAAAACAGCGAAAAAAAAATCAAGCGAGCGAAAATATATATAAAAAAATATCTTTCACAAATAAATGTACATAAAACGTCTAAAACTATAAGATTCTGCGAAGGAAAAAAATGATTTCCTGACTTTAAGCTGTTTTCTATGCAAGAATGCTTTAAAAAAAATCCATCAACTCCCGACAAAACAATACGCCTAAAAATATCATACATATTGACAAATGGATATAAACGTATACAGAAATAATGCGATTTACCCATATATTTATGTCAGAAACACGTGAGCTATATATAAATTTAAGTAGATGCGTGTCTTCGTATGTGCAACTAAAACTCGAAAAATACATAACAAACACCCTAATCTGAAGTATTTATTTTTTGTGGACTGTTATCCTTATCTTCATAATTGTTGTTGCTTCACCACGTTAGGCCAACAAATCCTCTGGTCTTCTTTAGGTGATTAACCCCGACGGGATATAAAGCTTCATCTCAAAGGATTCCAAAAATTAAAAATATATATATAGAATAATATATAAAACACCCACAACGGACGGAACGAGAAAGTGCTATCTCTGTGAATTTAATAAAGGGTTCTGTTCAAAATTTCGTGCAGACTTCCCGAGTTCGACAGACAGATTATCAAAAAAACAAACAAAAAAAAAAAACCCTCCTTAGGCCGTGGCAATTTTGACCGTTCTCTTCTGAGGAGAAACATTAAGCTTCGAAATGTCGTGGCATAAAGAGATTTTTCTTAATTTTCCCCTTAACTTTTCCTTATTGTTCTGATCATATAAAGTTATATATAACTTTTATTTCTCATCTTTTGTTTAATACATATATATATATATATATATATATATATATATATATATATATATATATATATATATATATATAATATAAAGCTGAACTGTGTGTGTGTCTGGTCACGAATATGCTCCTATATGATTGACTATTTTAAAAAAAACTGATCACATATAATGATAGAAGATGTATCGGGACACAGGAATGGGTATGTTTGATCTGGCATAATGATGATTCATTAAAATAGTGGGGTCTGCGTACGCGCCTGGTCCACAAAGTATGGAAATAAAAAATTTAAAAATTAAAAAAAATAACGTTTACAAGTGTTTTTGATATAGATGTACATAAGAATACTTTGATAAGTATGTTTTAACTTAAATAGGGATGGTATAATAAAATTGTGGGGTCTGCGTTTGCGCCTGGCCTCCATACAATGGAAATAGGCACAAACTTTAATAAAGACTTTTCATATCTATCTGCGTAAGTATACTTTGATAATTATGTTTCAGTTTGAAGAAATATGGTATAATAAAATTATGGAATGTTCGTTCGCGCCTGACCTTTATAGAATGGAAATATGTCACAAAGTTTAACAAGATTTTTTAATATAGATCCATAGAGTATTGTGATAAGTGTTTCAGTGTGAACAGGTATGGTATAATAAATTATGGGGTTTATCTATTTTATTTTTACTTTCATCATATTTTGCTTTGGTTTTGATACCCCCAAATTCGAAGCTATCTGTTTACAACCCTCCATTTTCATAACCTATCATACTTTCATAAATCAGAGTCCATTTTCTGTAGGCTGTTTTTGAACCCAGTCAACGCCGGGTACTTTTGCTAGTATATATATATATATAAATATATATATATATATATATATATATATATATATATATATATATATATATATATATAGAGAGAGAGAGAGAGAGAGAGAGAGAGTGAGAGAGAGTGAGAGAAAGAGAGAGAGATTGCCCGACGTTGCACTGGCGTAAAATACGCTTAAATATGATATTTTAATTTATGCAGATTTTGTATGTATTATTATAGAGCAAATTCTGTATTGATTATTATATTTTACCCATATAGTAGTGACCCCCTGCCGGCGTGGCATGATAGTAAAATACGCTTAAATATATTTGAATTAATGCAGAATTTTTATTTATTAGTAAACAATATTGATTCTTATATTATACTGAATATATGGTATTGGTTTCAAAAGGAAAAAATAAAAACATGACTTTAGTGCCATCAGCTAGAATTGAAACCGAAACAGATACATCGCTAGTCTTTTTTGTTACATTCTTAGCTAACAACACATCGATATCACAACCGGTTAGAATTAACCATAAAATGTATATTCCCGCATGCGTAGAAGGTACACATTTAGTCGACTTAAGTTTGCCAATATTCACCTTTTTTCGATTTTTACCCCTTAGCACCTATTTTTACCGACCAAAATCGAAATCGAGTTTGTTCCATAGGTCCGAATCCCCTATTTTTTTAAACAAGAGAATCATAACTTATCAAGGCCCGAAGGCCACTTGAGGATAATGATTAGTGAATGTAAGGTGGTAGTGTAGTAATCACTTATGGTATAAGTTGGGTAGAATGTGATTATTTAAAGGGACGGTTCAACAAGAACTTGTTTATATTAGACTTGAAGGCTACCATACTGTAGAGTAGTTCTAGGAATTCACGTTTCGATTTAAGCACAGATAGAGAGTGAGGGAAATTGTTGCAAGTGATTACAGCTAGTCGAGTGATTTTGCGAAATATTGTCAAAGGGCGGAATAGATTAGAGCTCAGACGAGCACTTGCTATGAAAATATCAATAGAGCAGAGACAGGCTCGTAATATCTCTTATATGGGCAAAGAGTTGCAGGGAAGAGAAAGGCATCACCTACTAGATTTCGAAGTTGGTTTTGAACTCTGTCGAGACAAGATGGATCGCGCCAAGCAGCTCCTGTCCAGATGTGGCAGCACTACTTTATTTTTATATTAATTTTTAAGATGGCAGACTAAAATTGACAGAGTACTTTGGTAGAGACCGTGCCTTATAGTGAGACAAACAAACAAGGTAATATATATATATATATATATATATATATATATATATATATATATATTAGCAGGATGACCCGATGTTCCCCGGGATTGAATAATGATCAACGAATGTTTCACACCTTTAATATGTTTATTGTCCTCGAAATCAATGAACTCACTCATTGCTCAATCAAATCGATTGATTGCCTGCTCTAATTAGGGACCCATCAATCACGGTGCACGGTGTTTTCGAGTCCATAGGGATCGAACTCAGACACACAGAGTTTCTTTTATGTTAGGGTAGATAGATAAGTAGATAGATATATATTTGTGTTTGTTTGTGTGTGTGTGTGTCTCTGTGTGTGTCTGTGTGTGTGTGTGTGCGTGTGTGTGTGTGTGTGTGCGTGTGTGTGTATGTGCGTATGTGTGTACGTGCGCATGTGTGTGTTAAGTGGAAACGAATTTATTTGTAACAAACAAATGTATAACTTTAAGCAAAATAATAATAAAAAAAACAGACAAAGAAAAACTAACAAAAAACAAAACAAACAAAAAGTCTTTAGAAAAAGTGTCCTTTACTCTGGGGTCCAATCTATCATGGTCCGAGGAGAAATGTTGAAACTTGGTGACTCCCCGCCATTTTATAGAGGAGCTGAGGGGGGGGGTATCAAAATTGTCAGTTTATCTAAGCTGTGAAGTCAGGTAGTGTATAAAAAAGCAAAGAAATAAAAAAAAATTAATGGATAGAATGAAAAGACGGATATCGATTGATACAAGATGGGTGTGGTAGGAGGAATTAATAAAGTGAAAAGAGTAGTAGGAGGAATTTGATCGACAGAAACAAAATGGCGATCTTAATGACGTCACTTCCTTTTTGTCTTTTTAACTTTTCCTCCTGGAGCTTGATGGAAGAAATGGTCATTTTAATCGGCATAAAACTGCTTTAAAAATAATGAAAACAAAGAAAAAGATGATAGAAAGAAAGATAGTAAGAATAAAGAAAGAGATAGATAGATAGAGAGAGAGAGAGAGAGAGAGAGAGAGAGGGGGAAAGAGAAAGTTAGTCGGCTGAAGAAGAGGAGGAAAGAAAGCAAAGAAAGAGCGATGTGAAAGAAAAAGGAAGAGAAATGAGTAGACGAAAAAGCGAGAGAAAAAATTTTAAAATACCTGAAAAGAGGGCAGAAAAGTGAGAATGGTGGAAAGAGGGATAAGCAAGAAAGATGGAAAGGAAAAAAGGAAGAGAGAGAGAGAGAGAGAGAGAGAGAGAGAGAGAGAGAGAGAGAGAGAAAGAAATTGTTTTGGCCTTCGTAGCTCTAAAATGGCAGCAATGTAGCCTCTTGTTAGAAAACCTTGAAACCCCAGATAGAGAAAGAGAGAGAGAGAGAGAGAAAGAGAGAGAGAGAGAGAGAGAGAGAGAGAAAGATATAAAGATATATATATATATATATATATATATATATATATATATAGAGAGAGAGAGAGAGAGAGAGAGATTTTTTTGACCCTCGTAGCTCTAAAATGGCAGCAATGTGGTCTCTTGTTAGAAAATGAGAGAGAGCGAGGGAGAGAGAAAGAGAGAAAGAAAGAGAAAGACAGAGAGAACCGGGGGGGGGGAGAAAGAGACAGAAAGAGAGAGAGAGAGAGGGGGGGGGAAGAAAGAGAAAGACAGAGAGAGAGAAAAAGAAAGAAAGAGACAGAAAGAGAAAGAGAGAGAGAGAGAAAAGGGGGGGGGGGAGAAAGAAAGAGACAGAAAGAGGGAGAGGGAGAGGGGGGAGAAGTCTTTCTAAACTAAGCAGATTTTGAAACATTCTTACAAAACTGTGATGATGATGAGAGATGGGAGAGATGGAAGAAAAGTAAGTAGGAGGAGGGTTGCGATTGACTTGGAGGTTTGGAAGTTAAGCGATGGATTTCTCCCGCTGACCTGCAGGTCACTTGTGAAGTGGCTGCTCGCGATGAGGACGCTGTCAAGCTAGCACATCCATCAAATATCACCCCAATTCCCGAAACCTTTTTTTTGTTTTGCCATTTTCGTTGTTTACTCCACAGCGTGTGACAGGTTTAAATAATTGATTCATGCTATTTACTTGACTCCCTACGAGGGCAAAGTTAGACGAAAGGTCACTTTTATGGTATCATTTGTAGGGAGCAGAAATAAAACTGTATCTGTGGGAAAGAGGCTATATATATATATATATATATATATAATTTAAAGGAGATTAGAATAATAGTCTAAAGAGCTAAGTGTATTTTAATGTAATAGTGAAATTACTAGTTTAATTAAAATACAGGAAATGCTCGTTGTAATTTAGATATATAATAAGCTCGATAGTTAAATGTCCTAGAGCTAATTCAATATTAAGTAATGTGATTTATAATTTAAAAATTTAAAAAAATTTTTAAATTTAAAAATCAAAATTTAATTTAATTAAATTTCGATTTTTAAATTTAAAATTTTTTAAAAATTTTTAAATTATAAATCACATTACTTAATATTGAATTAGCTCTAGGACATTTAACTATCGAGCTTATTATATATATATATATATATATATATATGAAATTTATTTATACAAACATTGATGGCTACATATGTGCACACATGTTTCTGTAATCACCCGCATTGGGGGATTACGTCTTCAGGCCAAGAATTATCGTCGAGAACTCGTTTTCCTCGATCAAGAGCGAAAGTCGGAGGTTCGAAGACGATCAGATACCGTCATAGTTCCGACCGTAAACGATGCCGACTGGCGATCCGCCGGCGTTCGCTTCCATGACCCGGCTGGTAGCCTACGGGAAACCAGAGTTCAGTTCCGGGGGGACTATTGTTGCAAAGTTGAAACTTAAAGGAATTGACGAAAGGGCACTACCAGGAGTGGAGCCTGCGGCTTAATTTGACTCAACACGGGAAAACTCACCCGGTCCGGACACCGGTAGGATTGACAGATCGATAGCTCTTTCCGATTCGGTGGGTGGTGGTGCATGGCCGTTCTTAGTTAGCGGAGGGATCCGTCTGGTTGATTCCGATAACGAACGAGACTCCGGCCTGCTAACTATATATATATATATATAAAAATTCTTGATAGCATTATACCTAAGATTAAACAGAAAATAACAAACCACCTATGGATATCCTCAGATGAAGTAATAGATTGGTTCAAAAATATAAGTATTAGAAGTAACAGTATGTTAATTAGCTTCGATATAGACGCATATTATCCCTCCATAACACCACAACTCTTTAAAGATGCAATATCCTTTGCAAAAACTCTCACTAGCATAACCAAAATAGAAACAGATATCGTTAACTTAGCGAGACGATCAATAATAAAATATGATAATAAACTTTGGACTAGGAATAACAGGGACCTAAACTTCGACATCACGATGGGATCGGCAGACTCCAGTCAGGCAACTGATGTAGTAGGCCTATACATATTGCAGAAACTAAGTGAAGAGATTCCAGAGCTAAAAGGTGGGCTATATCGTGATGATGCTCTGTTTTACATAAATGGTAGTATAAGAATAGTTAAGAACACAAAAACTAAGATAAAGAAAATATTTAATGATTTAGGACTAACAATAACCTTCAATGAAAACTACAAAACCGTTAACTTTCTGGACCTTACCCTAGATATAATAAATAAAACTTATGAACCTTACCACAAACCTAACCAGGCATTGTACTACATTGATAATAGATCTAATCACCCACCATCCATGAAAGCTGCAATAATACCAAACATATCTAAAAGACTATCTAAAATATCAATTAATGAAGACAAATTTAACAAAAATAGGGAGTACTATAACGAAGCAATAAAAAAATCAGGTTACAATAAAAGAATACAATACATAAAGAACCATAATGTTGAACACACTAATTTTAGGACAAATGTAAATATAATATCATATAATAGAGTAATGAATAGAAATAGAAATAAAATAGGAACAAATAACAGAACTGATAACAACATAAGTACCAGCACTCGTGAAAAAACAATAGGAAGGGAGAACAACACTAACACAAATAGAAAGAATAGGAGGAAGCAACAAACATGGTTCAACATCCCATACTCTATACATATTAAAAATAATATTCCAAAAGAATTCTATGAAATAATAGATAAAAACTTTCCACCAAGCAATAAATTAAGTAAAATCATAAACAAAAACACTGTAAAAATTTCTTACTCAACCTCACCAAATTTAATTAGAAATATAATAGGAACGAACAGAGCCAAAATAGAAAAAGCAAATAATAATAACTTAGAAAATAATAGGAATGAAAACTGTGGATGCAACTGCCGTGTAGCTATGGAATGCCCGTTAGAAGGAAATTGCCTCGTATCAGATGTTGTATATAAATGTGAAGTTAAAACTAATAGAGGTGTAAAAGCATACATTGGTAGTACGAGCACTCAGTTTAAAACCCGGCTAAACAATCATATTTCATCATTTAACAAAAATAATAATAGTAGCAGAAATATAATAAATAACACAGCAAACACTAATAATACTAATAATAACCATAGTGGGAGGGAAACAAATAGAAAGAAAAATAATAATGACACTGCACTTGGGGAATGGATACGTGAGCTAAAAAGCAAAAATATAGAGTACACTTTGAAATGGTCCGTGATAGGTAGGGCAAAAAGTTATCATCCATCAAAATCAGGCAAATGTTCCTTATGTTTACTAGAATCCTACAAAATACTAACATTTGATAAAAACTCATTGTTAAATCACCGTACAGACAACATACAAATATGTCTGCATAAAAATAAGTTCCTAATATCAAGATATAGATAATAAGTAAACAATTAGATAGACAAAAAACTGAACAAAAATATTTTCTTTTCACCAAAAAAACCGAGTTTAAGATAAATGAATAAAAAATATTAGAATAGCAAATAAACTTATAAATAACAAACCTGAACACAACATAAATACACATGATTAATAAATAATAATATGATAAATAAAAAAATTAGCAAAAATGACAAAGATTAATAATTGAAACAAAAAATAAATAAGTTATTTCCCTTTGACTACTAAATTATAAGGTAAATGCACAAATTCTAAAAGATGTAAGTTAATGACTGAATAAATAAGAAACAAAGAATTGATAGAGTTAATTCCCTTTAATCGCAAAATCAGAAAAGATCGTAAACTTGACACTAAACATTATAAATTGGAAATAACGAAAATAATTAACAAAAAACATAATATAAGAATAAGAAATAATAAATATGTACATAATTATAACCATTTTAGCCTAATAATAAAATAAATACGAAAAAAAAACAATAACAGAAAAAAATACGTATAGACGGCTAAAAAATAAAATGTAACGTAAACACCCAAGAGATACGAAAAAAAAGGAAAAAATTACTAGCTTAAGAAGAAGTTAAAAAATTAATTAAATAATTTCGTAAATAATAAATCAAACGTAATAAAAGAAGAAACAAAATAAGAATGCAGAATTAACATAATTGATATTAGATACATAAATTGGAAAGAAATTAAAAAACCAAAAAATACGAAAATAAGGCTAACAAAAAGAAAATATAGATCTATAAAAAACCCATGGAAAATTTTTAAAGATGGCAACCTCGATAAAAAAATTCTATCCCCATGTGAGTTTTAAAAACAATTTTTTGACTGTAATTAATTGATTTTAATTGTCTCCGAAGAGAACGGTAAATAATGAAAATTCGGTATGTTATAATTAAAACAACCGTTTGTCCTTTTACCCTTCGAAACAGCTGTCAGACTAAGAAAAAATATATAATAACATGTCATAAAAAATAATAAAAACAAAAATTGTGTACTACTAAATAAAAGGTGTTGTTTTTTCTGATTGTATAAATTATATTGCTCTGAATTCTCATCGAGCTAAACAGAGGTTAATATTGGTACAATAATCAATATAATACCATTTAAAAGGTATTAAAATTGATTGTTAAAAAATCCACATATATATATATATATATATATATATATATATATATATATATATATATATATAGCCAGTAGAGTTTAGTTTCCTAGAAGTACATCCAATGAAACAACATGTGTCTACCAAAATAGTGCTCAATGAGTGAACAGAGCAGGTATATTAGTTTTATTTATACAAACATTAATGCCTACATATGTGCATACATGTTTCTGTAATCACCCGCGTTGGGGGATTACGTCTTTCGACGGTAATTCTTGGCCTGAAGACGTAATCCCCCAACGCGGGTGATTACAGAAATATGTATGCACATATGTAGCCATTAATGTTTGTATAAATAAAATTAATATATATATAATCATCCAGTAATAGATTGTGTAGCTGTATCACAGCTCCTCAGTGCGGTTAGACAAGCAGCCACTCCGAGCCAGGAATCGAAGTTACTACCATCAAGTTGATAGTCGACAAGTCTATGCTCCGATCCACGGGATCGGTGCCCAAGAACGATGGCTTCAAATGTCTATTTATACAAACATTTTGCCGATGCTTTTACGAAGCTCAATTTGTTTGTTTATTTACAAATAGCTTCGCATAGCACTAAGTAAGCAGCAGATCATTCACGATTTAGTATTGCAAGTTTCTACATTTGTATGATTTGGTTTTCTAACTCTCATCTTCAGGTACTTATGTATTTTCTTCTTCATATATCTTTACTTCTATATAATTTTATATGCTAACATACTACAGAATAGTTCTTTAGATTAAGTATTTTATAATATTATATTATAGGTTAGTATAGTATTATATTTTTTGTATGCATATATATATATATATATATATATATATATATATATATAATAAAATAAAATAACTTGCAGTTTCATCACATACTTTTGAAAGCAAAATCCCATTTCGCCTTTTGCTAATACCTAATCTCTGATGAGAAGGAAAGTATTTCTTCGAAACTCCGCGGATTAAGGACTATCCACTTATTTAGATTTTCTTTTCAAATTAAATATGTTTTTACATCTTTTTCAAAGTGTTTTTTAACATGTTTTATTAACTATTTGCTCTTATATATATATATATATATATATATATGCATTTACTAATACATTACAATAAACTCCGCCCTTTAGACTGTTTGTCTAATTTCTCTCTCTCTCTCTCTCTCTATATATATATATATATATATATATATATATATATATATATATATTTATATATATATATATATATAAGCATAATTGCATATCGAATAATATATATATATATATATGTATATATATATATATATATATATATATATATATATATATATATATATATATATATAATAATAAATTCTCCTAGCGGAAAGTGCCTTATACAATTTAACAATAAGCTTTGGATTAGAAAGGATACCCCTGATAATTTTGACATATTGCTTGGTGCTTCTGACTCTGCAGAAGTTACCGATTTAGTGGGACTCTTCTTACTGAAAGAACTTAAATACCACTTTAAACATATCCAAGGGGGTCTTCATAGAGACGATGCCCTTTTTACTACAACAGCCAGGCCAAGAGAGTACAACAAAACAATTAAAATATTACATAACTTTTTAAATAACTTTGACCTTTCTATAATTATAATTATCGAACCAAACAAAAGAACTTCTAATTTTCTAGATGTTACACTTAATCTTAACACCGAAACTCATAGCCCCTATCATAAACCTAATCTTACGCTTTTATACGTCCATAAATCTTCTAACCACCCCAACTCAATTATAAAATCTATATTACCATCTGTCTCTAGAAGAATTTCTACTCTTTCTGCTGATAAAAAAAACTTTTAATCAAAATGCTACTTTCTTCAATAATTCCTTATGGAACTCAGGACACAAGGAAAAGATTAAATACAACAATTATGATCCTCCTGCAGGCCGCCTTAAATCTGTAATCACACACAATATCACTCGTAAGAAACCAGTTCAAATAACAAGATCTGCCGCTATTAATAACAATGAACCAGTCTAAATTTATAATCCAAACCAAAATACAAATCCCAATACCTCTAACCCACCCAGTCGCATCAGGAGAAAGAAAAATATTTGGTTTAATCCTCCATTTAGCCTAAATGTCAAAACTAATATACCTAAGGAATTCTTCAACATTGTACAACACTCTTTCAAATACCCACACAGATATAGTTCTATTTTCAATAAAAATTCAATCAGGATTTCTTATTCAACAATGCCTAATTTAGCAGAAAGAATCTTAACATCTAATAACAAAAAAATTAAAGTAGCCCAAAAAATCCCTTTCCCAATTAAACCCAAAACTAACTGTAATTGTAATAACAAACATCTTTGCCCACTCAATAATGATTGCGTCCATAAAGATGTTATATATTCTTGCACTATTACTGAGCTCCCACGCAATCCTCCCATAACAGACACTAATATTTCGTCTTCAAGTTATTCTTCTTCCCATCCTCCATCTGATATAGTTACTAATCCAATACACCACTCGAGCAGCCCGTCCATCTACAATCATATAACTAGCAATAATAATAATAATAATAATAATAATAATAATAATAATAATAATAATAATAATAATGAGAATAATAATATTTCTCCTAACAGCCATCCTAACACTAACAACACTCATTATCTCCTCCAAAATAGTCCTCATACAGACATTGTCCCACCATTTATTGAACACTATGAACAAAATTCAAACTATTTAACTAATACAAATCAGCAAATTAATATTAATACCAGACCTCGAGCTTTTAATAAAGTACATACATATATCGGCGCTACTTCAACATTAATTAAGAAAAGAATGTCCAACCGCATTTCTTCTTTTAACAACCATAATTCTAATAATAACCAAGGAACTTCTCTAACCACTTTAATTAAAAACTTAACTCTAATAATACCCCCTTCTCAATAAAATGGACTATCATAAAAAAGTTTAGTCTTATACTCCAGGCTCTAAGTTATGTCGCCTCTGCACAATCGAAGCTATAACTATAATTACTTACCTTCAAAGTAACAATATAATAAATTCTAAAAATAAACTGATCGCTTTCTGTAAACATAAGTCCAAATTTAATTACGGCAATTTTGAAATTACATAGTTGTTACTTTTACCTTTTATATAGATATTAATTTTTTTTTCTTTAACTTTATCGTTTTCTGCATACTTCTTAATACTTTATAATTTAATAATCCTTTATGTTAATTCTTTATCTCTTTTATTTCAATCTACCCACACTTTCATATCTTGTATGTATATTTACTTATATTTTACTGTATGCATTTACTTACTTTTTTTCTTGCTTTTTCCTGAATTTACAGATACCGGCCACCCTCTCCCCTTAAATAATTTTTATTTTATTTTTTTAAATTTTATTTTATATTTTATTTTTTATATATTCTTTATTTATTATTTATTTTCTATTTATTAATTAATTAATTAAATAATTAATTTATTTTCCATTTAGTGTCTTCTAACAACTTATGCTGACATTTTTTAAGTGAAGACCTGTACATTTCAGTTGAACTATATTATTTTGCCCTATATATATTTTTTTTTCGCGCCTCTAACACTTCTTGTCTGGGTCATTTTGACATTTGTTTCCCTTAATTTTATATTTTATATTTAACTTTATCATCATTTTTTTTCTCTTTCTCTCTCTCCTTTTTTTCTCTCCCCTCTTTTTCTTCCCTGATCTTTCTTATTTATATTTATGTTTCGGAAGTAGAGTGAAAAGCATATCTTATTTTTCTTTTATTAATATTATTGGAATCTTTTCCTTGTACACATTTTTGTGAATTATTCCATGGATTTCTGCCCTTTGATTATTATGGACCATCTTCTTCCAATTACGGGATTTCCTTGGATTTTACTTGTGCAAATGAAAATCCTTTTAACTTTCTTGAAGTTATACATTTGTCTTTTTCCGTCACTGGATTATTTATCTTCCACCAGACTATCCATTCATGTGTAATCACCTTTTTCTTCACCATATTCCCTCTGCTTCACTTTTTTGTTTTCAAGTAAGATCTTTGACTTACTTGTTGTTTCATCAAATACTTTTGCATTCAAAATCCGATCCCGCATTTTGCTAATTCCTACCCTCTGATGAGAAGGAGAATATTTCTTCGAAACTCCGCGAATTAAGGACTATCCACTTATCTAGTGTTTCCTTTTCAGATTAAATATGTTTTTAACTCATTTCAAAGTGTTTTTTAACACGTTTTATTAACTGTTTGCTCATATTATATATATATATATATATATATATATATAGTCATCCACATACAGTACTGTTTCGCTGTTTCACAGCTCATCAGTGCGGTTAGACAGGCAACTACCTCAAGCCAGGATTGAAACCCGACCGTTTATACGGCAGTCAAGGCTTCTAACCATTACGCTATTGGCGGCTATAAGCATAATTGTATATCAAATAAATAAATATAAATTTATAGATATTCAAGTATAAATTATTTTGTATCTAAGGGAGTATGTCTCTACTAAACCCCAAGTAGCCAGCTCAATCAAAGGGACATAATTCAATTGGAAATGTTAATAGTTATTTTCCTTGTGTTTTAGATACAATTGTATTAGATAACATGAATATATTCATACATATATAGGCAGTCATACACTTATACATACAATATATATATATGCATATATATACATATATATATATATGTGTATATGTATATGCACAGAAAAAATGAGGAAACTGAGAAATTAACACCTTTAGCTAAAGGAGTAAGAGAACTACGAAGAAATAACATGAAATACAAATTAGTATAGTCAATATCAGGAGGGGCTAAGAAATATACACCTAACAAAACCGGACATTGCAACCTCTGCACTCTCGAAGATTATTATATAGTAGTATTTAGGGAAAACTCATTTAATAAGTGCCAAGAACGCGTACAAAACGGTTTGCATATAAGTATATATATATATATATATATATATATATATATATATATATATATATATATATATATATATATATATATACTATTCCACCTTAAACCTAACTAGGTAAATTAAATTAAAAGATAATCAGTATTTAATAGCTTTCAGGAGAAAAAATAAATGCAAGAATACATAAATAAAAAAAAAAAAAATTAATTAAATGAATAAAATAAATTAATTAAAAAGTGTCAAATGGGAAAAGTGACAAGAAATAGGATCTTATAGATTCATACAAATACAAAATGGAGGATATGGACAACATATTTTCAAGCATCTGGTATAAATTCATAATATATTATTAAACAAACATCTTATATAAATTGTTTTTGCTAGCACATATTAAACAATTATGACATATAAATTGGATCACAATAAAACTGAAATCACGATAGTATAAATTAGAAACATAAGGTAATATATTACTAGAAATGTCTATAAATATGGCAAGTATTTAAATAAACACACACATATATATATTTATTTATATATGCATGTGTATGTATATGCATGTGTATATATATATGTATATATATGTATATATGCGTGTGTGTGTGTAAATATACATGTTACTATGGGCGAGGTGTATATGCATGAATATATTTGAGGTAACAAATACAAAAATATCTACATGCAAAGAAAATTTACTATTAAATTTTCCAATTGAATTATCCCCCTTTGAGTAGGCTGAATAACTAGATATATGTAAAGAGCTACCCTCTTAAATACGAAACAATTTCTTCTATCTGTTAACTTAAAGTATATTGATTTATTTGATATGCAATGATGCTTTTATATATATATATATATATATATATATATATATATATATATATATGTATATATATATATATACGTAAACATTAAAAAACTAATAGTAATAATACTAAGTAATTTCTTTGCAGAAGAAAAAATCCAAACACTTTAATTTAGAATAAGACCTGTCTTGTTTTACAATATAAGCAAAGATGGCCGCCGGAAGATACAAATGATGTTAAGTTCTATGAACTTTCTTACAGCATTATATTGACATGCAGTTTTTTCTATCTAAGCACAGAATTTCTAATTATTCTGAAGAGTATATGCACTGAAAAGAGATGTTGACGTAAAATTGAATAATTATAACCGTTTGTTTATGCATAAAGAAACAGATCTGTGAAAAACGTACCGAAATTTTTACCTGCTGGGCGAGCTCTTTTGTTTCTTGGAATGAAATTATATTTTTGGTCTTTTATGTATATTCTTGTTATATTTAACATACCTTGAGCTTTTAAAAAATCATTGATATACAGAAAGAGTGAAATATCATTTAAAAATAAAAGAAAATAATTGAAGACTAAATTATAATTGTCAAGAATGTATTGTTCGACAAGATACTCAAAAAGAAATATAAAGATTTCCTTAATCCTCAGAGTTTGAAAAAACATGCATTAATTTAAAAGAGGAAAAATATTAGCAAATGATTATAATAGGAAAGTTATAAATTTGTTGGCACTAGGATAAATTGAAACTGGAATGTATGAAAACTATGCATATATGCAAAAAGGTTAATGTAAAAATTTCATGAAATGAAGAAAAGAAATGAAAAACGAAAAATATAAAGTAAAAATTAAAAATCCAAATAAAAGGATATTTCCAAAGAATTGGTCAGATTTGTAATGTTGACAAATGGATCCAAATTATAAATTCCAAGTATGCGTAATCCAAATCTGTAGAAAAAATCTAGTTACTTTATATCTCTAAGTAAAAAACAACTTTAACGATTCGAAATAATCTTTCTTCCTCGACCGCTTGCACACTGGATTTTTCTACTACTTAAATACTTATAAAATAACACTGAAAATAAGTGGAAATAGTAAACATGCACCAAGTATGGTTAATAAGGAATAAAATCTTTGTTTGCAAGAATGAAAAATGCATACAGAAATATTTAATTTAATTTAATTTCAATTACGTATTAGCCGACACCAGTTTCCATTTAAAAAGTTTATTTGAGCTGTGAGAGTTATTTCCGTTTAATTTTCATAGACGAAAATTGATGTGCTTTATGCTTCCATATTTCCATTCGAAACCTAGTAAGTTTTTTCATATTCATACACTCTCTTTTCTAATCCCTGTAACCTCTTTTCCATAGAAAAGACGTTGCGAGCCTATCTCTGCCCTCTCTTTATTTTCATGGCAAGTGTTCGACTGAACTCCAAGCTATTACCCCTTTTTAACAAACGTTCACAAAAAACACTCTACTAGCTACAACCACTATATACGATTTCCCCACTCTCTATCAATGCCTAGCTCTAAAAGTAGATTCCATAAACAAAGCTTATTTCCCAGAACTGTCAGCATGTGGAACACTGTTTCGCTGTGCTGCTTTTCAGTTGAATACAGCATGGTAGCTTTCAAATCCAATGTAAACAAGTTCTTGTTGAGCTATCCCCATAAATAATCAAATTCTGCCCAATTTACACCATTACTAAACTACCACTTTGCATTCATTGACCGTTATCCTCGAGTGGCATTCGGGCCTTGATAAAGGGTGCCTGCGGTAGAAAAAAAATCAGAAATGGTTAAAACCTTCCAAAACTCATATTAGAATTATGTTATCGTTGATATGACAAAAATATGCCCCCCCCCGTAGATTAAGATTCCGTTCGAAATTCGGTTTCGGAAGACAAGATACACTTGAAGAAGGTCAGAGGTTACAACGGTGGAAACGTGGAGCGGATGATACTCAAGATGAAAACAGTAGTCCGTATAATAATCAAAAAATCTAAGTAATCTAAATAAGCAGGACCTGTGGAAATTCCGCAGAACACTCATTTATATGTAATATATTGATGTTGGCATTCTGTAGATGTTCAGCGTATATGGAGACGCAAACTTATTTAAGCTAGCAGGGATTCCCGGCGTAGCCCGGTCGTAAAGTACGCTTAAATATGATATTTTAATTCTTGCAGATTTCGTATATGTTATTATAAAGTTAATGTTCTATCAATTTTTATATATTATAAAGTTGCGATTTCAAAAATAAAAAAAA
>NC_136522.1:73913084-73990584 GCF_053919585.1 Euprymna scolopes
ACGTGGTTCATCTTACCATTTATTTATTTCAGCATGCTTTTTTTTACAAGGTGATCACCACTTATCAAGGCCCGGAAGCCACTCAGGGATAATGGTTATTGCATGTACAGTACGCTAGTGTGGGGTTTTAATAAAAATGTCTACTTAAGGGGGCGGTTCATCAGGAATTTGTTTACGTTGGACTTGAAGACATCCAGGTTGTAGTCAGCTGGGAAGCAAGCAGACGGAACAGAGTTCCACAGGCGTGCAGTTCTATGAAAGAAGCTTTGTTCATGGAATATTGGTTGATTTTTTAATTCTAAAAAGTAAGCAATATGCCCTCCACCTCAACCCCCTTCAAAAACTTTGGAGACCCTTGGTCTAGCACATGTGCAGTGCTGTCTTTAAGAAAAGAGATGAAGGATTAAATGTTTAGCTCTTGTTTTGTAGCGTAGAAACAATTGTATGTATATTATATAGACTTTCGAATATTTTCTGCCTTGACCCATCAGGAGAATAACAAATAAAAAGAATAAAAACAAATTGAGCAAAAAAAAAAAAAATCCTAAAAGTAGTTGCATTGTGTTTTATGATATTTATGTCATTTACAGAAACAAACAAAAAAAAAAAAAAATCAAAAATGGCGTAAATATAAGACACAATGCAACTACCGTTCGGATTTCTTTTTAAATTTATGTAATCATGCCGAAATATTTTTCTTTATTCCGAAACCAGAATACGCATTTAGTTAAAACTCATAAGTTCTTATTCATCATTAAATTAAATACGACTTACATGTGTTTCGGTTAATAGCAACATATCATTTAACAATTCATCAAAGATAAATGTGTGTTCCTGAAATAATTGTTGACAACTTTTAAATATAAAATTAAAAAGGATTTCGAGAAAAACAAAGAACATTCATTGTTACGTTTATATATATATATATATATATATATATATATATATATATATATATATATATATGGGTGTGTGTGTATGTATGTATATATATGTATATATATGTATTGTTGCGTTTATATATACATATGTATGTATATATATATGTAAACATATGTATGTATATCTATGCATATATATGTATATATATATACATATAGATATACATATACATATATATATAATTGTTGCGTTTATATATATACATACATATACATACATATACATACATATATATATGTATATATACATATACATTATTGTTGTGGTTATATATATATACATATATATACATATATATGTATATATATAGTTATATATATATTTTTTTTTACATAGGCGTCACCACTTATCAAGGCCGATAGGTCAATCAAGGATAAGAGTTACAGAGTGTAGAATAGTCAAAAGGACAATATAGTAATCGATAGTAATGGAAAGTTCGGTAAATTTGTTAACTTAAGTGGAACGGCTCATCAGGAACTTGTTCACGTTGGACTTGAAGACAACCATATTATAGACAGCTGGAAAGCAGGAAAACGGAAGACAATTCCACAGGCGTGCAGTTCTAAGAAAGAAGCTTTGATCATGGAATCTATGTTTAGGTTTAGGTACAGATAAAGAGTGTGGAAAATTATTGATAATGTTTTCAGCTAGTCTAGTGTTTCTTGTGAAATTTGGTGAGGGGGGACCATAGATTGAAGCTCAGTTGGACACTTTCCATGAAAATAACGATAAAGCAGAGACAAACTCGCAACATCTCTTCTGTGAGATAGAGGTGGCAGCGAAGAGAAAAGGACATCTCCCACCAGGCCACGAAGTCTATTTTGAACCCTATCAAGGTAGGACAAGTCTTTTCTTGCAGCTCCTGCTCATATGTGACAACAGTATTCCATCCTTTGACGTATCTGGCTCTTATATAGATAGAAAATTGCATCAGCAGTGAGATATCTACTGGATCGATAGAAGGATCCGACCATTTTTCCAACGGCCTTGGCGACAGCAATATACATATATATATATATATATATATATATATATATATATATATATATATATATGTATGTATATGTATATATACATATATATGTATATATGTGTGTATATATATGTATATATATTTATATATATATATGTATATATATGTATATATGTATATGTATGTATGCATAAATATATATGCATATATACATATGTACGTATATATACATGTATATGTATATATATGTATACACATATATATGCATATATATATATGCGTATATATATTGTTTCGTTTATATACATATATATTCATATATATACATATATATACATTATTGTTGCGTTTATATATACATATATATACATATATATATACATATATATGCATACATATATGTGTATATGTATGCATATATATATGTATATATATGTATATATATACTATATATATACATTTATATATGGACATGTATATATATATGTATATATATGTATATATATGCATATGAATAGATATCTATAAATGTATATGTATGTATATATGTATATATATAGGGAAATACGTGTTATGCAGAGTATAGCAAAAATATCTATATTTTAAATCCTTCAATTATATATTTTTAAAAACTAATACAAGTGCTAATGATGTGCACATTTAGCCAATTACTTGCCATTTTTTTACGTACCCTCACTAAGCAATATAGTTGTAACTGTTAGACGTCGTTCCTTTATAGTAAAAATATTTTTGAAGAACGATGAATCTGTAACTGCAGCACAGAGAACCTTTCGAGTTCATTACAATTTAAGACGGCATGATGCTGTTCCAGGTAGAAAATTAATTCAGCCACGGGTTGTAAATTTCAGACGTACAGGTTCGGCACTTATAAAAAACACGTTAAAGACATCAACGCGCTCGGACGTTAGATAATATTCGAGCTGTGAAACTTTCTGTTGCTCTGTCTACTGCACGTTCAGCTCGCAAACATGCTTTGGTATTATCTGATTGAACAGCCAGAAGAATTCTATGCACTGATATGCACATCAATCCATACAAATTAATAATTGCTCTTAAACTGCACGAGTGCGACTGGATGGATTGCATGCCAAAATGTCGAAGATACTTCTACCCGTCCCTGTTTAAATCGACACACTGACTACAAAATTCAAATAAGTTTTAATAAGGATCGTATTTTTGTTGGCCTGAACTTTATGACCATAACATTCAAGATGAACACAATAGTCCAAATACTCCAAACTAACGGGACCTGTGGAAATTCCACAGCGGTGTCTTTCATATTTAATATATTGCTGCTGGCCATTCCGTGGACGGTCAGCGTGAATGTTGACCTCGCTATATCATTTTCCATCTTTAGACAGAAAAGATACTACCCTTGGATCTTGGCCAGAAGACAAAGAAGGTATATTTTTGTTTCACATAAGCCCCAAAAGCGACATCCTTTTTTTTATTGTATTTTTTACATTATGTCTTTCGTGATCGGGAGATCCTATTTATTTAATGGATAGGAGGTACAACATACTACGAACATTAAATTAGCGTATCTATCTATCTATCTATCTATCTATCTATCTATCTATCTCTCTTTCTCTCTCTCTCTCTCTCTCTCTCTCTATATATATATATATATATATATATATATATATATATTAATAATTTAATGTTCGTCGTATGTTATCATCTTCTATTCTCCTTTTTAATAAATAGGATCTCCCGATCCAATAATTTATATTCTGGAAACAGTGACACACGCACGTACGTACGTTAATCGTACTACGGTATTAATATATAGATTAGCAGAACCCGTGGAAATTCCACGGTAGTTTAAAATCATAAATAAAATGAATAAAAAATAAAACAAGACAAATAACGACGAATTTAAAACAATTGTTTTTAGCAATTTTATTTTGAACTTCTAAAGTTAAAAAAAATTGATTAAAAATTAAAAAAAAAATTTTCAATGAAAACTCTACGCACAACACAGTTTTTTGTTTTCTGAATAATTTTTTATATATAAATTGTAAAAGAACAGATGTCAATTCACTTGCACATTTTTTATAATTTTAAAAAATAAACTATAATAACTAAAAAAAAAAAATTAGTGTCTTCTCAACGTGACTTTATTTTAATTATCAAATTTTAGCCAATTAAAAACCGTAATCAGACAGCCATTTAGTCTCTGAAACCAGTGTTATTAATAGGACTGGCTGATTCCACTTCGTACTCAAATAGGGGTGATTTGTATCCCAGAACAATTATAAAGTAACAGATGTTAATTCGCTTGCACATATTTTAAAAATAAAAAAAAAAATAAACTGTAATAACTAAAAGAAAGCTTAAAGTTTCCCCTCAACATGCCTTTATTTTAATTATCAAATTTTAGGCAACTAAAAACCGTAATCAGACACCCATTTAGTCTCCGAAACCAGTATTATTCATAGGACTGCTTGATTCCACTTCGTACTACAATAGGAATGATTTGTATCCCAGAACAATTATAAAGGAACAGATGTTAATTCGTTTGCACATATTTTTTTTTATTTTAAAAAAGAAACTGTGATAATATAAAAAAAATTATAGTCTCCTCTCAACATAACTTTATTTTAATTATCAAATAGCCAATTAGAAACCGTAAACAGACAGCCATTTTTTTTTTAATTTTTGGAATAAAAATGGTTTTAATGATTTTTAACTGATAAAGAGCAATTATAAAAGCAGGTAATTCGTTTCTAATTAATCAATGTTTGCGATGATGATGTTTTTCTGTTGTCACACAGGACGTACGGACAAGTACATTGATATTTAGATAATACGAACAAATATTTTTAGATATACGTATTAGCGGCGCATGTCGCGAACTACGAATATATGTTCGTATTAGTGAGTGTGGGTGGACAAATAAAGACTCAACTCTCGTTATTGTAGCAGAGATCTACCGAGAGAGACACTCTTGTTTCTCCCTGGCTTTCACCATTGGTCATTTTACCCAGTATCTTTTCTTGACAAGCTGGTTAATAATCAAGTGGTCAGCGGTCATCAGTCGACATGTCGACCAACCGTTGTTGCGAGCCAACAAGACCGATGCGACGTCCGGCGGGAACCATTTAACAAATTGGCTTCATTAAGCTTCACCAAGTGCAACGGAGCAGATGCGAGAGAAGAGGTCACGGGAGGTCAAAAATAACCTTTCTCTTGAAAAGGTCGGCAAACGAGAACGGAGGGAAGGCTGATCAGATAAAAGGGATTGTGGGAAAGAATTTGATTTGCTCTCTCTGTCTTTCTCGTTCTCTCTCTAACTTTTTCCTACTCTTCTTGCTCCCCTTTCCTACTCCCCTCTTTCAACTACCCCCCCTTTCAACTACTCTCCTTCCAGGGTTGAACGATAAAAAACCTTTATTGAAAAAATCAATTAAGGTAACTTAATTATGTAGAAGAGCTGACATATATCCAATGTAGCCGTCTTCAGCTTCAATCACCACCTGAACACAGGTTCGAAACTGGGAGCATGCTTTTTCCACAAGCGCCGGCGGGAGTTCGGCGAATACTCGACGGATATCGGTGATCAGGCTGACTTTGTTGTTGTGAGAGGTCATGTTGGTGATGTTCTCGACGTATGACAAAACGAAGTAGCGGGTTTAGATCAGAGGAGGGAGGGGGCCAGTGAGAGAAGGGTACAAAGTCGTAGCACTCCTTCTGAAGCCAATCCTGGCTGTTTTTGAACTTGTTGGCCGGCGCCGAGTCATGCTGCCACATCCAAGGTCTGTGCTAGCAGCCACCTGATTGCACCAGGGGATCACCGCACTCTTTAGCACATCCAGATACACATTTGTGTTGACTTTAAAAATATGAGGTTGCATGATGTGGCCCTCACGTGAGGACCATAACCGTAGCCAGAAACTTCGTTGAGCTGTACCCTCAAGCGTTGAACCGACCAGATTTTAATTTTAAGGGTCTTGGCAATGGTATCCTTGTCATAACTTTGATTGGTAGGGAGCATGAGTTATACAACGGCACATCTCCAATCGTACTCGTTGAACATTATGTCACTTTCAAACATGATAGAAGGCTCCTATCGCTCTTGGGATTTGTACACAACTGGCCAATTAGTAGATGGTCTGCAACAAAAAAGAAAACTGGTTTTCATCAAACGGAAATGGAATCATGTCCTCTTTTCTAGGACGACATTATTTATCGCTCCATTCCGTATCTTCTTTTCTATTCTTCTTTTTTACGTAATTCTCTACTTATTTCTGATTCTCTCTTTTTTTTAAATAAAAATCGCTCAAGACAAGATATGAATCCACTTGATGTAAAGAGATAACAAAATACGAAAGATAGTTGTCGCAAAAGAAAGGAAGTTGCCTATTGAGCTTTGTCTTGAAAAGATCAAAGTTATAGGGAGGAGGAAAACAACCAGCAGAAAAACAGTCCAACAACATTCTTGGAAAAAAGTTGCTCGAATAGAAAACTGTATTAAAATGAGATATTAAAACATCGAATTGATGAAGACCACTAGACCAACGAGTCAAACGAGCTGAAACAAAGGAAGCAGGAGTAGATAAGACAATTCTGACAACATATGCCATAATAATATTTATAAAAAAGACTGAGACTAACATCATCATATCTGCAACGTAGAGGTTGCAATAAAAGTTTATCTCTCCTCTCCTTTCGATCGCTCTGTCTCTCTATTTCCTTTCCCTACATCTCCCTCTTTCTCTTCTGTCCAACTCTTTTTCCTTCTATCCCTCTCTTTTTCTCTTCATCCTTAATTTTGTGACTCTTTCCCCCTCTCTTACTATCTCCTCTTTCTTCCTCTCAATATCCCCCTCTCGTTCATTTTACAGTCTTTCAAATTATTTCACACCCTTCTCTCTTTATTTCGTTCTCTCCTACCCACTTCTTTGATTTGTACTTTTCTTATCTCCTACTCTCTTTCTTTCATTCTCGCCCCCTATCTTTTCTCTCGCTCCTTCTCCGTTTTTCTCAGTTCCTTCTCTATCTCAGAACCCCTTATGCTTTCTCTTTCTTTCTCTGACTTTCTCGCTTTCCATATATCCTTCCTTTTCTATTCATCTGTAACAGCTGCTGACGCATATTTTAGTAACGCCAGCAAGATGACACGAGGTGACGTCACAGCGGGGTTAGAGAAAGGATAGAAAAACGGAAAGAGTCTTGAGTAGAATGAAAAAATACGGCATCCTTTGCTTTACACAGGATTGGAGCATAACACTATATCGGTCATAGCTATTTACCGACAATTGCCCACAAGTAACTGCCTCAATACAGCAAGAATTGTTTATACTCGCCAGTGCCCGCTAGTTCCTGCTAGTGCTCGGGAGTATCCGCGAGTGATAGTAACCCCTTTAAAAGATCCATAGCCTTAATTACTGTCGAGAGCAGTAAAAACAGCTACTGCATGCCACTACCCGCCATTGGATGATTGTGCCCGTCACTGGATGACTGTGGCCGTCACTGGATGACTGTGGCCGTCACTGGATGATAGTTCATGACAATTGAAAACAGACGGTTTCATTTCGGAGACAATTGTGTTATCAACAATTACCAATTGTCACAGAGACAACTTGTTCGCACCAAACACTTTAAAATGCCTCAAAATACCACTACACGCCAGTTACAACCAGAGATAGCCAATTTCATTTTGGAGTGGCCAAATTTAGACCGATGTTGGCCATAGTTGCCAACGAGCGATAGTGACCGCCATGAACCGACAGTGACGATTGTAAAAGTAACAACAACACTAATCGCCAGTAACCACCAGCGCTAACAATAACAATCAGTGGATTCCGCTTGCTGCCACTGCCAGACAATGCACGACAGTGAAAGCCAGACGATTTAATTTTGGCCATTGTGGCCATTGACACAAGTGCTCGCAATTTTCCAAATCCGACATCTATCCGCCAATATTTTTAGTTGCTTATCGACAGTCCGTAATTTACGTAACTCACATACGATAATGCACTAGATAACCATATGTTAATTTGTTTTTGGGTGTGTGTGAGTCCTTTGCAGATTCTGTGCCTGTTTTAGATTATATTTTCACCGAGCAACGGCGGCACACGGATCCTGCTAGTAAGAAAAAAATTGACTATAAAAAAAAAAATTAAAATCACTTTTTTTTTTTTGTAATTTCTTGGTTCTATTAATCTCATATGATTGAATTAGTAACGGATGTAGAGATTAGGAATTGTTCCCCAGCAGAAAAAAAAAAAGCTTTTATTTTAAAAGATTAAATCTTGCGGTTAAAATTGGCGCTGACCACTATTTTACGTGAATGGTAATCGAAATGGGATTGGGAATTTGGAGGAATTCCCAAAGGTCTTTTCCGACGAGAATTATGACGTGACCCTGCGGCGGACCGATAAGTGAGAGAAAAAGGGCAAGGCGGAGGGAGAGGTAGGGGGTCATGTTAAAATGTCATATCGAACGTAGAAAACGAAATAATATTATACAGATGTTATGACAGACCATAAAAAGGGGTTAAGAATGAAGGGAGAAAATAGAGAAACTGAAAGGTAGTATAAGGGGAAGTCATCTTGCTCATATATTAAGTAATATTTATCTATCGAGCTTATTATATATCTAAATTACAACGAGCCCTTTCTCTTTCCTGTATTTTAATTAAACTAGTAATTTCACTGTTACATTGAAATACACTCAGCTCTTTAGACTATTGTTCTAATCTCCTTTAAATTATATATATATATATATATATATATATATATATATATATATATATATATATATATATATATAGCAAAAATGGTAATTAGTAAAAACCCGAAGAGAGTGCTCAATACTACTGCAGAGCAAGTTTTATCTGTTTAGTTACACATGTTTCGGTTGCCGGGCCATACCTACGATCCAGCAGCCTCGTCAGACCTTACATAAATGGCTATTATATATATATATATATATATATATATATATATATATATATATATATATATATATATATATATATATATATATATATAATTTGAACCATTTGGAATTTACCCATTGGATTGGAATTTTAAATTCGACTGTTTTGGATTTTATCATTTTTGGATTTTTACCCTTCACCGGACTGTCCATTCATGTGAAATCTTTTTATTATTTTTCTTTTGCCTCCTGTTCCCATTACCTCACCCTTTTTTTTTTTAGCCAAGTAAGATCTGTGACTTACTTGTAGTTTCATTAAATACTTTTATATGCAAAATCCGATCCTGCATTTTGCTAATTCCTGCCCTCTGATGAGAAGGAGAGTATTTCTTCGAAACTCCGCGGATTAAGGACTATCCACTTATCTTGTGTTTCCTTTTTTAAAATTAAGTATGTTTTTAACTCCTTTTCAAGATGTCTTTTAAAATGTTTTATTAATCATTTGTTCATATATATATATATATATATATATATATATATATATATATATATATATATATATATATATATATTAGTGTTGGGTCGATTAATCGGAATCGGAGTCAGGAATCGAAAAAATCGGAAATTTTTGGAGTATCGAAACCGGTATCGGAATCGGAAATATTTGCCTATTTCCCGATGCCAAAAACGATTCTTTTAATTGGCTTTTTATTTGATTTTCTTTAAATAAAAATCTTCCACCGCTGACAGTAATACTAAAGTAGTGAATATCTTTTGATTTTAACCTATTAGTAAAACTAAAATCGATAGATCATCCCTCACAAATGTATTCTTACGTTTAAGAAAATATCTGCACATTTTATACGTGTTTTTACGCCAATCGTGAAAAATATCAACTAGGGGCCTCAAATGGAACGTTCTTTTATCGGTCTTTAGTCGGTTAAAATAGTTTTTAAAGGATAAAAAAAACAGGTCAAAATTGAGAAAAATATTTATACATTTAGAACGTTCATTCTTGTTTATTTTTTATTTTAAAAATTTTAAATCAGGTCATATGCGCGTGACGTGTGTACAGTGGTAACGTCGCCAGCTTTGAATGCTACAGTTTTGCTTTCGGTTTCGATTTAGTTGACGGCACCCAAATAGTTTTTTTTCCTTTGAAAACACGACTCCATAATAATATATGCGAAATCTAGACAAATAAAAATATCATATTTAAGCGTATTTAAAAACCGAGCAATTCCTGTCACCCAATCCTCGTTTATCTTCTAATATATAAAAAAGCAGTATGTTTGTCTATTTGTCTCCATAGTTTCAAACTCTATCTCGTCCGAATCTAAAAGTCAGAGCTCCTAAAATGATTGAATTTTTATTTTATCGGTCTTTAGTCGATTAAAATAGTTTTTCAGGGGCCAAAAATGGGTCCAAATTAAAAGAAAAAATCGTTATACATTTTGTCCATTAATCTTAGTTTATTTTTAATCAGCTCATGTGGATATGACAGTGGTACAGTGGTAACGTCACCAGCTTTGAATGCTACAGTTTTGATTTCAGTTTCGATTCCACCTGATGGCACCCAAATTTTATTTTTTATTTTTGAAACCACGACTTTATAATAAAACTAGACTGCCCATAACCCGTTGGGTCAGTATGTTATATTAGCTATGGAATTGATGTATGAGCGTGACACTTGTGGCGTAAAGAAAATAGTTTTTTTCTAACATAACAGAAACATTTCTATGAAAGTATATTAAAATGTAAAAAGAATATAGATAGATTTCTATGAATCGCTCTGTTTATAATTGTTTATTAAAAACAAACTTACAGCCATTAAATTATAAGTGGTTTGCCATACTTATAGATAAATGTGCACTGAACAGATACCATAATACTTAAAGTGAAACTAAAATGTTGATATAAATTTTTTAATTTAAACGCGAAAAAAATACCATTAGGACGCTGAAAACGTACACAGTAAAACAATAACGTTTTATTATCGCGTTGATTATTTATTTGTAACACAAATTAAAAAAAAGTTATTTATTTATGTTAGTAGTGTAGAAGAAAATGTATGAATGTTTTTAAGAAAGGTGTATGAAAAATGGAGAATAAATTTAAAAAAAAAATGAAGGCGGTGGGCAAATCGCCGTTGTAAAATGCTCTTATGGTTGTCAACGTCTTAGTGTAGATATATTTGTAAGAAAATTGCGCTAAAATAACTTAAACGTAATACGAAAATAAACGATGTAAAAATATGCAGGAAGCATTAACAATTGTTTATTTAAACGCGAAAAAAATAAACAAACAAACAATTGTGACGCTGAAAACGTACACAGTAAAACAATACGTTGTATTGTCGCGTTGAATATTTGTTTATGTACGTGTGCACAACCGGAAGTCGTAAACCGGATGTTGGGTTACTCGTGACAAGGTCATTTGAGTTTTATAATTATATAGATATACGAAATCTAGTCACATTAAAATATCATATTTAAGCGTATTTTACGACTAGGCAAAACCGGGCTCTCCTCTCTAGTGTATATATATATATATATATATATATATATATATATATATATATATATATATAGTAATTTATAAAATATATATGGCGATTAAGCTACACTGAATATTCCGCGTTTCATCCACATAAATCAGAGTCCATTTTCTGTAGGCTGTTTTTGAACCCAGTTCTTTTTGCTAGTATATATATATATATATATATATATATATATATATATATATATATATATATATATATATATATATATATATAGTCTTATTTTTAGTATTTCGAATTTTACTGGGTTTATATAATTCAGTAATCGTTCATATACCAATACATTTTAAGCCAAAAAGAGATGACTTACACTGTAAGCTACAAAATTATCACGTTTCACAATTGAGCATTCATATATTGCTTTAACAAAAACGAAGACTTCAAAGAATGGGTTGATAGCAACAAATAGTGTATTCCATCATTAGTTACAATTGTTTCAAGACTATTCGGACAAATTCAAACATTATATCGTTTGAAAATTTTCACAGGAAAAGCCTTTCTTCAGACTTATTGAATAAAAACACTTTAATAATAAGACATTCCCTTATAAGGAAAAGAAAACAAGCGAAAATATTTTACCTATATTTTATCTTTGCAAAGTATTGTTTTGTATATATATATATATATATATATACATATATATATATAGAGAGAGAGAGAGAGAGAGAGAGAAAGAGAGAGAGAGCGAGAGAAAGAGAGAGAGAAATAAAAAGGAATACTATTTCCATATTTCTCATATATATATATATATATATATATATATATATATATATATATATATATATATATATATATATATAGCATTATAAGAAAACTAGTTATATATGCAAAAAAATGTGCAAAGAGTCCATAATATGGGAGTTTCATTCTAAAATAAAAGGATGAATTAAGTCCAAAAAGAAAAACAGATAAAAAGATATGGAAAGGTTAAGTGTTTTCAAGTCGAAAAGATAATAGGAGACACTGTTTCCATTAGAAGAATCCGGAATTGTACTGTTGACAAGTTGATTTAAAATCAAGTGCACAATGTATTTAATAATTCAAAATTTGTGTAATAATCCAAAATGTGTATAATCTAGGTTTGTAGAAAGATCCGTTTGCAAACAGTCGAGGAATAAATATTATTTCGAATCGTTAAATTCTTTTTACTTATAAACAATCTATCTATCTATCTATATATCTATATATCTATCTATCTCTCTATATATATTTATTTATTTATTTATTTATATAAAAAGACAGATAAAGCAACATAGATAGATAGATAGATAGATAGATAGATAAATCGATAGATATATGGATGTTATTTACTTCATAACCGTATAATAACAGTGATTCAATATCCCCGAGAGAACATAAACGTAAAAATTCGAACACGTATTCCAGGCCTGTAACCACGATATCACACCACGTCCACTCAAAAGAAAAGTAACGATGCCTAAAACCGATTAAACGCAGGAACATCAACTGGACGACGAATTTCGCTTCAAGAAGTCAAGATGGCCATTCCCCAGGCGAGCGGATCCGTAGCAGGCGATGGCGACCACAGTTAAAGGCAACGTAACCCACAGTTGACATCGTCTCTAATCGAACGTGTCATTTGTCGAGCGAAACCAATCGCCGGCGAAAGATGAAGCGTCTGTGGACGATCCCAGCGAGGAATCAAGTTGCCGGATGAGGGATGAACACTCACATTCGGAAACTGGCATGTTAATTCGTTACGGATGAAACATAATCTGTCCAATGGGAGGCGGGAACGAAGGAGGCGGCTTGTTTACGTAGCACGTGTAATACATTAAACCGAAATCAATTGACATTTATCGTTGCTGCTTTGTTCTACAATCAAATCATAATATCTGTTCATTATTTCCATTTCTTCTTAATATCGCATCTATGATAACCTCTCTCTCTGTCTCTCTCTCTTTATATATATATATATATATATATATATATATATATATATATATATATATATATTCTTGGAAGTTTTTAACCTTTAAAACTATATATATATAAAAAACTTATTTAATTTTTATAGTTTTTTACCATTCGTTGGAAAACTATTTAGTCAGTAAGTCATTTAATCACCTGCAATCACTGCATCAACTTGCTCTCTCGAATTCACTATAGTCCTAATGTTAACTTAAGGGATCATCAGTTGTTTACCATTAAACAATATATATATATATTGTTTCATATATATATATATATTGTTTCATATATATATACATATATATTGTTTCATATATATATATATTGTTTCATATATATATATATATATGTATATATATGTATATATATGTATATATATATATATATATATATATGAACAAATGATTAATAAAACATGGTAAAAACATCTTGAAAAAGAGGTTAAAACATATTTAATTTTAAAAAGGAAGCACAAGATCAGTGGATAGTCCTTAATCCGCGGAGTTTCGAAGAAATACTCTCCTTCTCATCAGAGGGCAGGAATAAGCAAAATGCGGGATCGGATTTTGCATGTAAAAGTATTTAATGAAGCTACAAGTAAGTCACTTACTTGGTTAAAAAAAGGGTGAGGTAAGGGGAATAGGAGGTAAAAGAAAAATGATAAAAAGATTTCACATGAATGGATAGTCCGGTGAAGGGTAAAAAATTCAAGAATGGTAAAATCCAAACATAAAACAAATATATATATATTGTTTTTAAAATATAATTATCCACTGAGACTTCTTTCGTCGTTTACGACCCATCAGAGTGGCTGACTCAAGCGAGATTCGAAATAGGGACCCTGCGGTAATGAGCCTAAACCCTTTATCCGCGAGTCCATTGAGCTCGACTGTGGGGATGTATCGCGATTTATTTAGATATTATTTGCTTTTGCGATACGTTTTGAATGAATTTAATTATTTATGAAAGTGCATTAAGGACTATCCATTTATCTAGTGTTTCCTTTTTAGATTAAATATGTTTTTAACTCATTTCAAAGTGTTTTTTAACATTTTATTAACTGTTTGCTCATATATACACACACACACACACACACACACACACACACACACACACACACACACACACACACACATATATATATATATATATATATATATATATATATATATGTACTAGACTAGACTACCGTGACCCGACGGTCATTATGTTACATTAGCCATGTAATTTATGTATGAGCGTGATACTTGTGACGTATTTTTTGTGACATAACAGAAACATTTCTATGAAAATATATTAAAATGAAAAAATAATATGGATAGATTTCTATGAGTTCTTCTGTTTATAATTGTTTATTTTTGAAAAAAAAACAAAACTTACAGCCATTGAATTATAAGTAAGGTAAGTGTGCACTGAGCAGATATCATAATACGTCAAGTTAAATAAAAAATTTTGATATATCTTTTTTGAATTAAATTGTTAGTTGAAAATACAGAATACTTAAAAACTCCCAGAAAAAGAAAATGTAACTTAAAAAAAAAAATGTTTTCGGATTTATTTATGTTAAGTGTGTGGATAAAAAAGGTAGGTAAATGGCCATTGTAAAATGCTCTTATGGTTGTCAAAGTAGATTAATTTGTAAGAAAATTGCGTTAAAATAACTTAAACATAATATGGAAATGAACGATGTAAAAAAAAAAAAACAGAAAGTATAAACAATTGTTTATATTTAACGCAAAGTAATATTTATTTGTTTACGCTTATTATATTTATGTTCGCATGCGCAACCGGAAGTCGTAAACCGGATGTGTGGTTACAACACCTTTTACAAGGTAATTTGAGTTGTATAATTATATAAGTAAAAGATGGTCGCACACTTTTAGAAGATACTTATTTAAATGAGAAATTTGAAAACTTTAAAATGTCGGATATAACGATAAAATCATTTTTATTTACATTTTTGTTGTTATTGTCAGTCTAATATTTCGCTAAAAATAGAATCATTAAGATAAAAAGCCCTTAACTTTTTTTTCTTTTCTTTTCTTGGACTTACAACAATAAATAAAAAGTAAATAAAAATGATTTCATCATTTTTTCCGACACGTTATGGTTTTCTTTAAATTTTATTCAAAATAAATGTCTTCTACATTTGTGCGTTACCATCGTTGACTTAAATTTGTCGCTCGACATCACCGGATCATCACGTATATTTATTTTCTCTGCTACTTCGAGGGGTCACCTTCTCCATAACACCAATATATATATATATATATATATATATATATATATATATATATATATATACGTGTTCTAATGGGAGAAGTTTTCTAGTCAAATTTTAATTATCTCGGAAAGCGTTTTATATATTTATCGCAACCGATCAGCATTTAATTATATATATATATATATATATATATATATATATATATATATATATATATATATATATATTCATCCACGTACATTACTGTTTCGCTCTTTCACAGCTCATCAGACAGGCAACTACCTCAAGCCAGGATCGAAACCCGATCACCTAAACGACAGTCGAAGCTATACGGCTGCTGCTATGCGGGCAGTGTGTGAGCAATATTTTTACATTGTCCAAATACCTAAGCATGGCTTCATAGGCTAATGGTAATTTGTATATCACTTCCCAAATGCTCAAACTAAGATAGGGAGCAATATATATATATATATATATATATATATATATATATATATATATATATATATATATATATATATATATATATATTAGCAAAAATTGAATAAAATATGTTAAAAACATTTAAGCAAGAATTTAAACCATACTATCTAATTTCCAAAGAAGAACCACAAAAGAATGGATTGTCCTTAATTCGCAGAGTTTCGAAAGAATTACTTTCCTTCTTATCAGAGTGGAGGACTTAGCAAAATACGAATTAAAATGTGATACGACATTGATTCTCACCATGTCGTATCATATTTTAATTCCTTTTGGTGGATTGATTGTTGGTATTTCTTCTGATGAGTAAAAGGCATAATAGATTCACTAATTTGCGCAACGAAACAGACACTGTCTAGTATTGTAAGAATCAACTGAGAGGAATAAAATATAAAATTGTCAACATCATGTATTTTGGAATATAAATTTTTATCATTTATTCTATATATATATATATATATATATATAATTTATATACATATATATATATATATATATATATATAAGAGTGAAAGAGAGAGAGAGAGGGAGACGGAAAGAGAGAGAGAAAAGAAGAGAGAGAGAGAGAGAGAGAAACGGAGGGAGGGCGCGAATTGACAAGTAGTTGTAAATTTGTGATAAAAAAATGATACGGAGAAAAATTAATTAAAAAAATTGAACGTTTCAATAAAACATCGTCAATTCAAAACGCCGCCCGTCCATTCCTACTTAGAAGGTAATTATGAAGGCGTTTAATTTGATAACAATTTTACAACAAAAAAGCGTGTCAGTTATTTGTAAAATAAAGAAGAGTGGCTTGTAAAATTTGGGCGAAAAGATGTTATAAAAAGCCGCCATTATTGGCGTCGCCACACGCATGCGCATCGCCGACCATGCGTCGCCATTTTGAATTGTGTTAGAAGAGGATGAAATGAAGACGAAAGAGGCAAGAGGGAGAGATAAGTTTGTATGGACGTCGTTCTAATTGTAAAAGATTGCTAAAAATATTGAGCGAAGATTTGCTTACGGCAAAATTCGCGTTGGTTTAATGGGGATTTATGTGATGATAATGCAATCAAGTTAATACAATAGATGTTATTTTTGCATTAAGTGCACGACACCTTGTCTCTCTTCAAAGCGGAAGGAGACAAAAACGATTTTGTGGTATCGCCTTGCAGTCTGAATGATAGGTGGACGTACACTAAGAGAAAAGAGAAGAGAAATAGAGAAAAAGAAATGGAAGCAAACGAGAGGAGAACGAAAAGAGTGAAAGAGAAAGGATATATATATATATATATATACAGAAAGAGAGAGAGAGAGAGAGAGAGAAAGACAATGAGAGTGAAGAGAAAGAACGAAAGGATATATATATATATATATATATATATATATATATATATATATATATATATATATATATATAAAAGATCCCGTATATTTTGGCATATAAGGCGACCGTCAGATAAGACAAAATTAGAGCAAATTTTAATAAATTTATCATATATCGGTTGTATAAGACGGTATTATGTTCTTATATATATATATATATATATATATATATATATATATATATATATATATATATATATATATAATTAATATCATATATATAATCATCATCATATATATATAAATTATATATATAATTTATATATATAATTTATATATATAATTTATATATATAAATATATAATTTATATATATAATTTATATATATAAATATATAATATATATATATATATGCATATATATATATATATATATATATATATATATATATATATATATATATATAATGTATTTCCATAGAATAACAACGTGGCAGCCCACAAGAGATGTGACAGCCAATAAACCGAAAATCAGAAACTCGAGTTTCGCTCTCATTTGGACTCATCAGGGCAAAACTCGAGTCTTAGATTTCCAGTTTGCTGGATGTCATGGTTATTGTGAGCTGTGACATTGTTTGGCTATGGAGAACCATAAAATAGAATTTCTTCATATAATTTTAATTGTTGAAAAACATTTAAAACTATATATAAATATAAATTCGAGTAAATATATCTGTTCCTTGTGTTTTATCGTTCTGTCTTTTATACATTTTGTCTTCACTAGTTTCCATTGCATGATTTTTAGTGCATGTATATACGTATGTATGTATGAAGTGACTTCAGTAAGGTTCCAGACTTTTTTGTTCAAGCATTTGAAATTGTTGTAGACTCTTGAAAATTCAGTATATGTTATTGCTATACATTATAAAATGAATGACCTATTTTTATGAGTTCACGTTCAAATGAACAACTACAGCCGGAATTACAATACACCCTACTAAGATCTGATTGCCCAGCAAGAACTTATTTACATTGCATTTGAAGGCTACCATGGTGTATTCAACCGGAAAGCAGGCCAGCGGGACAGTGTTCCACAGACGGGCAGTTTTGAGAATGTAGGTTTTTCAAATGGAACCTGCGTTTAGATTTATACACAAGTACAGAGCGGGGAAAATCGTATATAGCGGTTGTAGGTAGTCGAATGTTTTTGGTAAAAGCTTTGAAAGCGGGGGCGAAGATTGGAGTTCAGTCGAGCACCTGCTATGGAAATGACCATAGAGCAGGGGCAGGTTCGCAACGTCTCTTCTGAGGGAGGAGAAAAGCGAATCACCTACTAGATTTCGAAGCCGGTTTTGAACTCTATCAAGGCTGGATTGGGCGCACCGAGCAGCTCCTGTCCAGATGTGACAACAGCACCTTATTTTATGCCGTACATGGCCCTTACACAAATAGAAGAGTGCATCGGCAGTGGAATACCTACTGGAGCGGTAGAGTGATCCAACTGTTTTTCCAGTGATCCTGGCAACATATTTGATATATGTGTTCATTTCAGATCAGGAGTGAAAGTCATTCTTATTTGTTTTGCTTGTTTCCGAAGTCCAGAGACTCGTTACCAATTTTTATTAAAATGAAGGGGAGATAATTCTCCGTCTTATCGCCGATAGCGGACGCAGGTGATGATATAGAAATAATCGCCTAAAATAAAAAAAAAAAAAAATATATAAAAAAAACGAAAGGGATACACACTTTGGATAAAAGCGTAAATGACGAGATCAGGAATGGCAGTTCTGTGTGTGAATGGTGGCGCTTTTTAGACAATAGGACGGTGTTTATAGCAAAGTGTGTTACATTTTTTGAGTCAACTTTTTTTTCTCCTTCATTTGTGTTTCAAAAGATCGAATCCTTGGCTACATCACCATTTGTAGAAACCATGTATTCCCTCTCGCCAACAGACGCCGTCGTTTTCATTTCTTTCGTGTTCTCTTCGTGTTCTGGCCGTGTCATCGTCTCTCATTCAGTGCCGACCGACGAGAGTGATCATGATGGGAAATATAACTTTTATGCCATCATACATCTTGAAAGAATTAATGTCTTCTTTGATCGGCAGACACACTATTGTCTAAAAAATAAAAATCAAATAGAAAAAAATGCTGAGACTTACTTTAAATGGGCGTTTTGGTCCGTGAAATTCCGCTTTGGAAAGATCATTCCAGGGTTGGAGTTGACCGGAAGCGGCAACTGGACTTTCATATACATTTCGTCAAGCCACCAATCATAACACTGAAAGAAATAAAACAAAAATAAAACAGTTATTTACTTTTTTTTTTTTAAATCTTTTTAGAATTCTTTTGGATGAGGTCTTAATAATTTTTGCATTCACATTTTTTGCGGACTGTTATCCTCATCTTCATAGTTATTGGTTCACCATGTTTCGGCCAACTTATCCTTCGGCCTTCTTCAGGCGGTGAAACAAAAATAACTATGAAGATGAGGGTAATAGTCCGTCATAAAAAAATGAATAGTAAATGTAAAGTGAATTAAAAAAAATAAATTATAAGATGGTTAATATCATGAACTTTGGAATATAGTCTTTTGTCATTTATTCACTATATATATATATATATATATATATATATGTATATATATATATATATATAAATACTTATAAAGGTATGCACCCTATTTTCTAAAGTCAGTGAGACATGGAAAGTCTCACCGACTTTAGCAAATAGGGTGCATACCTTATAAATATTTGCTAATATTTTCTCTCCTCTGATGAGATGGTAGACATCTAAACCCTATAGTTTAAGGAGATTACCTTTCTAAAGCAGTCTTTGTCTTGCTAAGAATAATAAAAATTCTTTGATATGAAATTCATTTCAAAGAGAGTTTTTTGAAATTCATTGAATTACAATTTAATATATATATATATATATATATATATATATATATATATATATATATATATATATATATATATATATTGTACATTTTTTCTAAATGTATATAAGAGATTGAAAAGAAAAAAAATTTTGAGATAAGGATTTATAAGTTTTTATTATTTGGATTATTGGGATTAGTATTCTCACAAAGTTTTCATCGAAGTAACCTTTGACCTTCTTCAGAGGTATCATGTACAAACCCAGGAACATTCTGTTGAACTCAACTCGGGAATCTGCGCAGAATTTCGAGCGTAAGCCGTTATTTAATCCACGGGGGTAGCGTGTTCTTCTCCTGTCAGTCATGACTTGGTAGAAGTTCTAAGTAATTCGCAATTGTATTTTAAGTATAACCCCCGTCTCTCTCTCTCTCTCTCTCTCTCTCTCTCTATATATATATATATATATATATATATATATATATATATATATCAATATCAATATATATATATATATATATATATATATATATATATATATATATATTAGTGTTTGGACAATCGAAACTTTTGTGGGTATATAACTATATATGGAATCGGTTTATAAAATTTATGCATATTTTTCGATGCCAAAAATAATTCCGCAATTTTTTTTATTACATTTTGTTTAAAGCGAAATCTTCGATTGTTGGTAGCAATAAAAAATAATATATATTTATTAATGTTAAAGTTACAGTAAAACTAAAGTCTATAAATTATACCCTCACAAGCGTGTTTTTACGTTTGACAAATATTGCATAATATTGCATATTTTAGATGTGCTATTATGCTAATCGTGAAAAACTAATCATATTATAGTTAAATATTTAGAGATTTATAAAGAATCGGAATCGGTAAATCTATCGGAATCGGGAAAAATATTGGAATCGTCCCATGATTAATATGTATATATACATATATATATATATATATATATATATATATATATATATATATATATATATATAGTCATCCACATACAGTATATATATATATATATATATATATATATATATATATATATATATATATATATATATATATAGTAAGTTATAAAATACATAGCGATTAAGCTACACAAATCCATGCTAGGATTCATCAGGTTTATATATATATATATATATATATATATATATATATATATATATATATATATATATATATATATATATATATATATATATACTGTATGTGGATGAATATATATATATATATATATATATATATATATATATATATATATATATATATAGGTACGAGGTGCGTTAAAAAAATAATGCCACATATTTGATGTAGGTGAAGCTTGGCATGTGCAATGATTTATATCTCTACAAGTTATGTGGCCAATTACAGTTCTGCGCTAATTATGGTTTCTGATTTACAAGTGTTTGAACTGAATCGGGCGTGGAAGGAGCCAAATAGGTATCGCGTAGTGATTCTATATAGAGAAAAACTAATGACTGTGCCAAGTTTCGTTGCCATACGTTGACAAGAAGTTAGTCAGGAGCATTCCTTATTGAACTTCCTTTATATATATATATATATATATATATATATATATATATATATATATATATATATTATTTTTAAAATATAATTATCCACTGACACGTATTTCGTCGTTTACGACTTATCAGAGTGTCTGAATCTAGCGAGATTCGAATATATATATATATATATATATATATATATATATATATATATATATATATATATATATATATATATATATATCAGTGGCGTACCTATGTAAAATGGCGCCCATGGCAAAGTTTGAATGTGCGCCCCTTCTTAATAATATATACCTTAGATATACCTAACTACTAATTTTTATTTTTGTCAAGCAATTTTTGCGCCCATGTCAGAGTGGCGCCCATGGCACGGGCCATGCCTGCCATACCCTAGATACGCCACTGATATATATATATATATATATATATATATATATATATATTTTGTGTACAGAAAGTTGTTAGTTGAGACAGGTCATTGGTACCGTCGGTTTCAAGCCCGATAATAAGGCCCGTTTAAGGTATCCTTATCGAGCTCTCTTCAGCCAATATTCGTCTATCTTATAACCGGATTTTCCTTTTAATTGAGTACTCTGCTGGAATTTTTTTTCCAAAAAAACTAATCATATATATATATATATATATATATATATATATATATATATAGAGAGAGAGAGAGAGAGAGAGAGAGAGAGAGAGAGAGAGAGAGATAGAGAGAGAGAGAGAGATTCAAAATAAATATATATACTAGCAGGACATGTGGAAATTCCACAGGACACTCATTCATATGTAATATATTGATGTTGGCATTCTGTAGACGTTCAGCTGTAAATGACAAAGATCTCTCTGATTCTCTCTTCTCTGATCTCGAGCGCGTGGTTCAGTGGGGGAAGATGTGGCTGGTTACCTTTAATGCATCTAAAACCAAACTCCTATCCTTACATCATCAACGCTCTGATCCCCATCTGGCATCAATTGTGATGGATGGCTCTCGTCTGGGTGAGACCCCGTGTTTTGACAAGCTTCTGGGTTTCACCTTTACTCCTGATCTGAAATGGAACACGTACATCAAGTATGTTGCCAAGGTCGCTGGAAAGATGGTGGGATCCTTCTACCGCTCCAGAAGACATCTCACTTTTGATGCAATTCTCTATCTATATAAAAGCCAAGTACGTCCAAGGATGGAATACTGTTGCCATATCTGGGCAGGAGCTGCTAAAAACAGCATATCCTGCCTTGACAGAGTACAAAATAGACTTCATGGCTTAGTGAGGGATGCCCTTTTCTCTACGCTGCAACCTCTCTCCCACTGAAGTGACGTTGCGAGCCTATCCTTGTTATATCCATGGCAGGTGCTCGTCTGAACTCCAATCTCTGGTCCCCCCTCGCCAATCTTTCACGAAAAACACCCGTCTAGCTGAATTCACCGTGAAAAATTTCCCCACTCTATATCTGTGCCTAAATCAAAACGCGGATTCCATGAACAAAGCTTCTTTCTTAGAACTGCACGCCGTTGGAACTCTGTTCCGTCTGCCTGCTTCCCACCGGACTACAACTTGGATGTCTTCAAGTCCAATGCTAACAAATTCCTAATGAACCGCCCCCTTAAGTAAACACTTCATCAAATCTCCACACTAACGTAATGTACTTGCAATAACCCTTATCCCTGAGTGGCTTCCGGGCCTTGATAAGTGGTGATCACTGTGAAAAAAAAACTGGAGATGCTCTGATATTATTGTAGCTTTTTTGGTAAAAAGTATTTATCTAAGTTAGCAGGAACGCCCGGTAAAGCCCGGCAAAGCCCGGTCGTAAAGTACACTTAAATATTATATTTTAATTCTTACAGATTTGGTATATATTATTATATGGTTAATGTTCTAATGATTTCTATATATTATACAGTTGCGATTTCAAAAATTAAAAAGAAATCCATATGACTTGGGTGCATTAAGCTTGAATCATTTCCGTATTACGTTTAATTAACGCCTTCATTAAAGAAAAGATTATTATTCATTTTTTAATACACCTTTCTTAAAAACATTCATACATTTTGTTCTACACTACCAATATAAATACCAACATAAATAACGCCGAAAATATATTTTTTTTAATTTGCGTTACAAATAAATAATCAACGTACTGTTTTACTGTGTACGTTTTCAGCGCCCCGATTGTTTTCTTCCGCGTTTAAATTAAAAGATATATCAAAATTTGAATTTAACATTAAGTATTATGGTATCTGTCCAGTGCACATTTACCTATAAGTATGGCAAACCACTTATAATTAAATGTGAGTTTTCTTTTAAAAAATAAACAATTATAAACAGAACGACTCATAGAAATCTATCTATATTCTTTTTTTCATTTTAATATACTTTCATAGAAATGTTTCTGTTATGTCATAAAAACTATTCTCTTTACCGCACAAGTGTCACACTCATACATTAATTCCATAGCTAATATAATATAACATACTGACCAAACGGGTCACGAGTAGTCTAGTCTAGTCTAGTATATATATATATATATATATATATATATATATATATATATATATATATATGTATGTATATGAGCAAACAGTTAATGAAATATGTTAAAAAACACTTGAAATGAGGTAAAAACATATTTAATCTGAAAAGGAAACACTAGATAAATGGATAGTCCTTAATCCGCGGAGTTTCTGAAAAATACTCTCCTTCTCATCAGAGGATAAGCTCTATTTCCTATTTGGTATTATCGAGCTTTTATATCTGGCTGAGATAATTTTATAAATATTAATTCTTTAATATTTATAATTTACTTTAATTTTACCATCTTGGATCATTTTGGTAAATTCAATTGTAATTTTCATTTTATATATATATATATATATATATATATATATATTTTATTTTATATATATATATATATATATATATATATATATATATATATATATATATATGTGTGCGTGTGTGTGTGTCTGTGTGTGTGTCTACCGTGACAATATTTTACAGCACAATGGTACGCGGATGCTCGGCTGCTAAGAATGACGGAACTAAATCTTCTTTATTTTGCTATCGTCTATTTTGAAACACTGTCCTATCTCTTCCAATGGAAGAGAGGCTGATTTATTGCCGGACTAAACATTCATTTCAGAAGCGGATAAATAAATAAATAAACTGCTGTCTCTTTCCGCCATTTTTCTCCCCCGTCCCTTCCTTTCGGACGAGAGATATCACAAAATGGCTACTATCAGCGATTATTCGAACGACGGTCAGAATTTATGAAATAAATCAAATCCTATTTGATCGCTCATCTTTTGATTTGAATGATAAAAGTAAATTTAAGACACGCGTTATTCAAGTCCAATCGCTCCAAACACACACGCTTCTTTTGAAGGTTAAGAAGCAAAATCAATAATGAAATGGATGAAAGCCAGGAACGATTTGGTCACGTATTAATATCCCGTTCAAAATTGGATTGGGAATCCCACCAATTATGCAGTGAAATTTTTATTTAAAATCTTCAAAATAACAAAAATCGGTATTTTAACACTTTGCATATCAGATTCTGTAAATGTTGGCACCGGCTCGACCGGAAGCTGACGTAAACCACTGGAATATACTGAGAGCTGATCCAGTTGATCAACCAATGAAAAGGCGTTAACAAAGGCGCGTAGCCAATAAAAATTGATGCAGACGACTTTTAATAATTTGGATGCAAAACACTTTGTTTCTAATCACGTACACATTTAACTAGTTAAGCCCTAACCATAACTCTAACTCTAACTCTAACTCTAATCCAAACTCTTAACCCTAACTCTTAGCTAAACACTAGCACTAAAATATAGTGTGTAATCATGCACAAGTTTAGACAGTTCAATCCTAACTCTAACTCTAAAAATTCTAACTCTAAATTCTATTTATTTAAAGCAAAAAAATATAAAGAGACAATGTCAAATTTCCCCCACTCTATATCTGTGCCTAAATCAAAACGCGGATTCCATGAACAAAGCTTCTTTCTTAGAACTGCACGCCTGTGGAACTCTGTTCCGTCTGCCTGCTTCCCTCCGGACTACAACTTGGATGTCTTCAAGTCCAATGTTAACAAATTCCTAATGAACCGCCCCCTTAAGTAAACACTTCAGCAAATCTCCTCACTAACTTAATGTACTTGCAATAACCCTTATCCCTGAGTGGCTTCCGGGCCTTGATAAGTGGTGATCACTGTGTAAAAAAAAAAAAAAAAAAAAAAATTTAAAGCAAAAAATATAAAGACATCTGTCAAAAAATAAAATTTGCATCCAAAAATGCCTAAGATCTAAGGGTAGTATCTGTTCTGTCTAAAAATGGTATAATAATATTGTGGGGTTTCCGTTCGCGCTGGGTTTCCATACAATGGAAATATGTCACAGACTCCTATAAGGATATTGGAGATAAACCGCAATAACCAGACATATTGTGACATTATATTAAGCAGATGACTTAGATAAATACTTTTACAGTTTTAACAAAAGGGCTACAATAATATTGCGGGGTCTCCATTCACACTGAACGTTCACATAATGCTCAGCAGCAAGATGTTATGCATTAAAGATACCGCTGTGGAATTTCCCTAGGTCCAGTTAATAAAACAAGTATGTGTAATTGTGAGAAAGACAAAAATAGACGCTAAAAATCCAAATGGCGCTACAAGCAGAAATACGTGATCGATGGAAGAAATGCCGGAAGTTTGAAAACTTAAAACTTATCGTTTGTGTAAAGAAAAATTTTTTTTTTGTGTGTGTGGGTGTAAGTCGCGTTTTTCCTTTGAACAGATCTCTTACTGCAGGGATCAATTACCAAAGCGCCGTTTTCAGAGAAACCGTTCAGAAATATACGGAAAAAGTTAAATATGAACCCAAATTTAAATCTATGCGATTTTTAAAAACAAGCGTCACATTGTGTTAAGTTGACGTGAAAGTTCTTGCTGAATTTTTAATTTTGATTTCAAATGATGTATTTTCAAATGGGGTTTCGTTATCATACCTTTATTTTATGTATCATTTTAAAGAGCGTTTGTCGCTCTATCTAATCATTAAAATTACAGTCGTTTTAAAACAGTTATGCCTTCTTTTAAGAATGTTGAATGCAAGATGGAATACAAGATAGAAAAAAGCAAATTCGTACAATTTTCTTATTTCAATTCAAGCTAGGCCAGAAAGCTGCTGAAACAGCTCGTGATACCAACGAAACTTTTGGCCCAGAAACTATGCACAGCACAATGGTAGTTTTAAAAATTTCATAGCGACAACGAGAATCTTAAAACTGATGAGCGTAGTGGTCGGTCATCGAATGTTGACAACAATCATTTAAGAGGCTTTGTCGAAACCAATCCAGGCACACCTGTTCGAGAACTTGATTATGAATTAGACGTTACGTTTACCACGATTTCCAACAACTTGAGAGAGATTTCAAAGATACACACACACACACAAACACACACACACACACACACACACACACAAGCACACACAAACAAAAAAAACATGATAATGGGATGCCTCTCGAATTGAACGAAAATTAATAGAAACACCGTTATAAAGAGTTATCTTCCCTTCTTTTACGCAACAAGAACGACCCGTTTCTGAACGGGTTGTGACATTGCGGTAACGACACCTAGCGACGCTCAGCTCAGTAGTAAGACACAGACGAAGCTCCTTGACACTCCCCGAAGCCAGAGTTGCACCAAAAGGAGGTCATGCTGTTTGGTGGCCTAGAACTGGTCTCACATATTACAGTTTTTTTTTAATGCTGACAAAACCATTTCGGCGGAAAAGTACTATCAACACATGGATGAAATGCATAAGACACTTCGACAACAACACCCAGCATTGGTCAACAGAAAAAAAAAACAAGAATTCTACTCCACGTCAATAGTCGACTGCACGTTGCTAAACCGACCCTGCAGAAGTGTAAGGAATTGGATTATGAAACTCTGCCTCATCCACCATACTCTTCTCACCTACCGACCACCACTTTTTCAAGCATCTCGACTACTTTCCGCGTGAGAAATGCTTAAAAAAAAAGACAGAGGGAGCACGTGGTACTCTGTCGCTGTCTGACCATGTTTAGCACGCGTCTTTTCCTGTCGCTCTCAGGCCACCTGTGTAACACGTCCATCTCTTTGTCTTCTCTAACATGATCATCGATCCGCGCACAATTTCTTCTTTTTAGAACCTTTTTTTTTTCGCGCTGTGACGTCTCCTCGCGCTCGGCTCAGTCATTTGCATACGTTGGCTGTTGCTGCAGCTACGGCCATACATGCGTCCGTGCTCTGTTAGAATCTCTCCGCACGTACAGAACAAATTCTGGGGTAAGACTTTCAAATGTGGGAAGCTACGCCCCCCCCAATCTTATCAATATGACACAATAATAGACTAACATAAAATATAATTGTAGACTTCATCATGACAGCCTGACAAAAATTATATATATATATATATATATATATATTACGTAAGAGTAACCATTTATAAAGGCCCAGAGACCACTCGGGGATAAGGGTTAAAGAGAGGACAATATCGTAGTGATCGTTAGTATTGAAAATTTGGTAAATTGGATTACTTAAGGGAAACGGCTCATCCAGAACTTGTTTACGTTGGACTTGAAGACGACCATATTGTAGTCAGCAGTAAAGCAGGCAAACAGAAGACAATTCCACAGGTGCGCAGTTCTAAGAAAGAAGCTTTGTTCATGGAATCTATGTTTAGGTTTAGGCACAGATAAAGAGTGGGGGAAGTTATTGATAGTCTTTTCAACTGGACGAGTTTTTCTCATGAAAGTTTAGCGAGGAGGAACCATAGATTGGAGTTCAGACGAGCACTTACCATAAAACAATAATGTAGAGACAGGCTGGTAACTTCTCTTCTGTGAGAAAGAGATTGCAGGGAAGAGAAAAGGGCGTCTTCCACTAGGTTACGAAGTTTATTTTGAATTCTGTCAAGGCAGGATGAAAGCTTTTCAGCAGCTCCCATCTTAAACGTAAGACTGACAGACGATACAAAATATAATTGTAGGCATCATCATGGCAGACCGACGAAAATTATATTTCAAACTTAGGCATTACAGATCAAAATACGCAGAGGGTGTCTTATCTCACTTGTTGGACGCACCTGAATTTGGTATTTATAGGCGTAATAGATCGGCGAACTGATGAATAGAATAACCTATAGACACTTGGTGTAGTTACTATTTAAAATTAGAGGTAATGTTTACAGTTTCCGGCTAAAAGAAACAAAATGAAGTTCAGAATGGAGTTCCATGCAAAAACGGAAGCTGCCTTAAAGTTCTCTCCAATTCTCTCTCCTCTGATCTTGAGCACGTAGTACAATGGGGAAAGGAGTGGCTGGTTACTTTTAATGCATCTAAAACCAAGCTTCTCTCTTTACATCATCAACATTCTAATTCACATTTGTCATCAATTGAAATGAATGGCTCTCGTCTTCAGGAGGCCTCAAGTTTTGACAAGCTTCTGGGCTTGACCATTACTCCTGATCTTAAATGGAACACGTACATCAAATCTGTTGCCAAGGCCGCTGGAAAAATGGTGGGATCTTTCTATCGATCCAGTAGATATCTCACTGCTGATGCTATTCTCTACCTATATAAGAGCCAGGTACGTCCAAGGATGGAATACTGTTGCCACATCTGGGCAGGAGCTGCTAGAAAGGACTTGTCCTGCCTTGATAGAGTTCAAAATAGACTTCGTAGCTTCGTAGGAGATGTCCTTTTCTCCTCCTTGCAACCTCTATCTCACAGAAGAGATGTTGCGAGTTTGTCTCTGATGTATCGTTATTTTCATGGAAAGTGTTCAACTGAGCTTCAATCTATGGTCCCCCCTCGCCAAACTTTCACAAGAAACACTCGTCTAGCTGTAAACACTATCAATAATTTCCCCCACTCTTTATCTGTGCTTAAACCTAAACGTAGATTCCATGAACAAAGCTTCTTTCTTAGAACTGCACGCCTGTGGAATTGTCTTCCGTTTTCCTGCTTTCCGGCTGACTACAATATGGTTGTCTTCAAGTCTAAAGTAAATAAGTTCTTGATGAGCCGTTCCATATAAGTTATTAAATTTACCAAATTTTCATTACTAATAATTACTATATTGACCAATTTCTATTGTACACTCTTTAACCCTTATCCTTGAGTGGCCTCTGGGCCTTGATTGTAAAAAAAAAAAAAAAAAAAAAGAACGGAATACGAAACCAGTACACTACTCAATAAACTATTCATGGTATCTTTTTATTAAATTGTTAGGTGAAAGTACAGAATCCTTTAATAAGATCTGGTCATATTCTGCATACATTCCGAATAAATAAGACTGTTAATGTTTTTTTTTAAATATAAATAAAGATAAAAATAAAAATAATGTTAAAAAATCAGGTCTATTGAATAATGTGCTGGTTTCGTATTTCGTTTTGGTTTCAGTCAGATTCCATTTTTGCATAAAACTCTTTCTAGAAATCCATTGTTTTTCTATAGCCAGAAAGTGTCCATGACAGACCAACGAAAATGCTATTTCGAGCATGAACATGACAGACAGACTGGAACACGGACAGAATCTCTAAAAGAGATGCGAAGACTAATCTGAGAAGCGAAACGCGTAGAAATGAATTTATGTAATTTGATGCCAAGAGCCAAAATAATCGCCATTAGTTTCTGTGAGTTTTTGATGTTTGTGAATCCAGATTGTAAAGTGCGTTTCCCGCGGCTAAAGTTATACCTCGCTTTCATCCGTGGGATTTCTTTGCAATTCGTTTAAAGTGTCCGCCATGACAGATCCTTTTTTTGTCTGTTTTCTTTCTTTTAATATACAAAGATAAAACATCATTGTCCCGGTTTTTATTAGCAAATATCGACAAGAGTATATTGCGTGCCCGACTTAGGACCTTATTTTTAGACATTCTTTAATAATATAACGGGAAGATGGATCTGGCGTTGTCCGGGTGTTAAAAATAATAAAGAAAGATTGGGCGCTTTTTCCATACGAGACAAAAGCAAAAAGGAATTGACGAACGAGTATACGTTACATTTCCATCTCAAAGGAGGATGGAATGCTTGGGAGGATGATATGATGAAGAAAAGCATATATTGCACTAATCTTTAAAGGGGAAAATGAACCTGGCTGGAGAATCACGTGATAACCGAACAGATACTACACTATTTCCAACCAAAGGAACTAGGAAGCAACTGTTGCAAGAACGAAGTTATATTTTTGGAAAGAAAAAATCGGCAATTGAAGTTATTTCAACACCCGCTCTCAAACGAATGATTCATTTTTTTAATTACATTTTCACCCCAAACAAGGCACATTGACACTTTGATGTAGGGGGCTACTATCACGGACATAAGCTACAAGGGTACTATGTGGGGAGTTGGGCAGCAAGATGTCGGTTCACGTTATACTTGAACTTCTACATGTCAGTACAGTTGGGGAAGCAGGAACTCGGAAGGGAATTCCAAAGTCTAGTGGTTCTGGGGAATAAACTACTGGAGTAGAAGGTTCTCTTACATCTAGGGATCTCAACTGTGAAGGGGTGGGATTTTGCTGCTTGTCGGGTTTGTCAGGGGTATTTACGTCGAGGGGGTACAAGTGCTTGCAGTTCGTCAGAGCATTCACCGTTAAAGTACTTGTAGAACAGGCAGAGTGATGCTACATTTCGTCGATGGGACAGAGGCTGAAGCTTAGATTACAGTTTAGGGCCTATCAAGTTGGCGACTCTCTTTTGAACCTTGTCTAAGAGTGAGAGACTAGTAGCAGATGCACCAGCCCAAATATGACAACAATACTCCATACATGAGCGAATGGTGGCCTTATAGAGGTACAGGTCTCTTTCGGGCGTTAGTAGCTTTCTAGCATGGTAGAACCTACCTTTTTCGCAGCGGTCCTGGTGATGCTAATATTAAAGGAGTTGTATTTGAAGGCTATATCAATGCGGTTCGTAGGAAATGCAATGGAAACGAGTTAGCATATAAAAGAATAATTACTATAATTGAAGGAATTTTCAGTAATTTTCTAATTCTATTACGTTTATTTACCAACATAATGTGTCGTACAAGATGGTAGGTGTTGATGTCCCCAATTTTCGAGAGTACTATCTCTTCTTAATGGGAGAAACATATACAACTGTTTGGCAAAACTTTCCTTTGTTTTATTTTATTTATTTGCTGTATAAGTGCGGTTTAATATCCGTTTTTGGGTAAAGGTAATATCAAAGAGTACACGTCACTATGTATACTCGTACAATATCAATAATAATTAAAAATTATTGAAAATTTCTTCTAATATAGTCAGCATTATTCTATATACTAACTCCTGTTCATGGTGTTTCCTACAAACTGCATTGATATAGCCTTCAATGCGTATGTACATATGTACACAACTACACATATATGGACATACTATTTTATTTAAATAATTGAATTTGGGTATGTAGTACTATATACAGTCTTTCGAAAAAGTGGTAAAAAACAAATATATAATAAATAAATGTTACCAAAGGCAACATAAGTTACTCTTCTACTTAGTAGGTTGGTAGTGGATTTTACTAAAATGTAAAATGTTTAATCGGCTCGAAAAACAAGCAAGTTCATAAGGGTACGCGACCACCAGAAAAAGTGGTCACAATGTATTTGTTACGCGGCCATTTTTTCTTGTGGTCGCGTACCCTTTGAAAACGATTATTTTTCAAGTCGAATAAACGTTTTTCATTAAGTAAAAACACTAAAAACCTACCAAGCTAAGTAGAAGAGTAACTTATATTGCCTTTGGTAACATTTATTTATTATATATTTGATTTTTGACCACTTTTCCGAAGGACCGTGGACAGTAAAACATACCTTGAATTTATTTGTTTATAACATGTTTTTTTTGTTTATTTGTTTATTTACTTTCTATATATTCATTTCTTTATTTATCCTGTTTGTTTGGTTATTAGTATACACACACACACACACACACACGCGCGCACACACACACACACACACACACACACACACACACACACACATATATATATATATATATATATATATATTCTCTGTATTTCCTCTAATGATTAGTAGTTTTGGAGCGAATATAAGATCCCCTCCCTCCCAGAATACATACTTCCACCCCGGGGATCCACGAACAATGTCCACTGATTGCTCTCAGCCGAACCATACAAGATGAGGCCGGAGCGACCAAGTGAAGCGAGTCCTGGACGGCAAAATATCATACACAAGCTACACAACACACGACCCCTCCCTTCGTTTTCCGACCCTAGACATCTTGACTTTGCCATTAGTTTCAATTTTATGATGCCAGAAATATCCACGAAGTTGGCGATGACTAATGTTGTCGGTCTACAGTTAAACTCTAATTCTTTTAAAGCATCTCGAAACACAATTATATCAGCTATATATACAAGTGGTTCCTAACCTTTTTTTTACATGGAGGCACATTATAGTTTTTTTTTAAAATTTTCGCAACATACCTATCACAATAAATAAATATTGTCTACTCATGATATCTTTTTTACAATCTATCTATCTATCTATCTATCTATTTATCTATCTATCTATAAAAGTGAACGTGTCTGTGTGTCTGTGTGTCTGTCTATGTGTCTGTGTGTCTGTGTACATTTCCCTATGCAATAACTCTGTGAATTTTTAATCTACAGACTTGAAATTTGATATACAGGGTATTGAGATTTGGGAAAATCGATGTGATCGGTTTTCAGCCAGAAATTCGGCTGTTAAGGGGTCAAAGTTAAACTATTTGACCTTTGAGAACTCTACCAAACTCCTCCGACAATTTTGGGTCCACACACGTGAAATTTTGGATATAGGTTCCTTGGAAATGGATCTAACTTAATAACTTGATTTAAGCTCAAAACAATAAATGTTAAGGGATCATAATAGGGGTCAAAGTTAAAAAAATTGACCCTTTTCTTTTTTTTTTTTGCTCAGCATACACCTCAAAACACTGAGTATATCTATAAAAGTGAACGTGTCTGTGTGTGTGTGTATATGTGTCTGTCTGTCTGTGTGTGTGTCTGTGTACATTTCCCTACGCAATAACTGTCAATTTTTAGTCTACAGACTCGAAATTTGATATACAGGGTACTGAGATTTGGGAAACTCGATGTGATCGGTTTTCGGCCAGAAATTTGGTTGTTAAGGTGTCAAAGTTCAACGATTTGAACTTTGAGAACTCTACATATATATATATATATATATATATATATATAAATATAATTTTGTATGGGTTAGGGTTAGGGTTTTTATAAATAAGATATATATATGTATATATTTATTATATTATAAATAAGGTATATATATATATATATATATATATATATATACATGTACCCCCACACACATATATATGTGTGGGGGGTATGTGTGTTTATGGGAAAATATTCGTATCAAATATATTTCACCCTTTATTAATACCAATACTTTTATTTGAAACGCTCGCTGTATAATAAATATAACTACAAAGTTGAGATTCAGTCTTGAAGCCCGGTCTCTTTAGCAACATTCGGGAACTGTGATAGACGGAGCAGTTCAGTCATGGACAAGTATAATATTCATACTAGTATTATTAATAATAATACCGCAACTGCACAAGAGCTACTGCCGATTCGCCGCTGGCAATGATTAAGGCTGTGCATACAATACAAACAAAAGCAATTTTTTGTGTTCCTCTTTGGATGGCTTACCATATTTGACAAGAGTCCAAGGAAAAGACAGACAATGGTAAAGAAAGATGCCAAGATAGAATGACACATGAAAGGAAGAATACGGGATCTGAAATCTCAGAAGTCAAAAAGTCGAACAAATATTTCTTGATCAAAAGGAAACGAGAAATAAAATCAATAATATAATCGATATGAAGAAACCAAATCGAATTTATACATCTTTTGCATTATACCAAGCATAATACTACACTTATATATGCATACATACATACATACATATATATATATATATATATATATATATATATATATATATATATATATATATACGTATATATATATATATATACGTATACGCATATATATATATATATATATATATACGTATACACTTTATATATATATATATATAAATAAAGTGCATACGTATATATATCTATACACATATATATACATACATACACACACACACATACACATATATATATATATATAGAGAGAGAGAGATACGTATACACTTTATATATATATATATATAAATAAAGTGTATACGTAGATATATCTATACACATATATATACATGCATACAGATATATACCTATACGATACGCGCACACACACACACACATATATATACATGTATACATACATATATATATATATATATATATATATATGTGTGTGTGGATCTCGCTTGATGTGTGTTAATTAATAGATTTTTTTCTGTGTGGCGCATTTTGTTACGTGACAGTGTATTCGCTTTGCATGCAAGCGGCTTGGGTTTTGAATCCTGAGTTCGGATATGTCTAACTGCTGTGCCCAAATGAGGGCGAAACTCGAGACTTGGACTTCCGGTTTGTTGACTGTCATGTCTGTTGTGAGCTGCGACGTTGTTTGGCTGTGGAAATTAGATAAACTCTAACATTCTTAATATATATATATATATATATATATATATATATATATATATATATGTTTAATTTTGCAAACATTATTAGTTACATATGTGCATACATGTTTAAGTGGAATCTCAATTTAGAGAGACCACCTCATCGGATCGAAAAAAAGAGTGTGTGTATATATATATATATATATATATATATATATATATATATATATATGCTATATTATTCCTGCACGTCACCAATTGAAAACGAATAAAGAAAGGTTATAAGCTTTCATACTATTCGTATTCTTCTTTTTATACATTTCCATTCATATATATATATATATATATATATATATATATATATATATATATATATATATATATATATATATATATTCTTCGGAATAGTTTTTATTTAACAATCAGTGGTTATGTAAACGTGAGATTGTAGGTTTACAAAATATTACTGGCAGTAATATACTATAAGTTATCCCATCTAAACAAGAATTGCTCGATATGCAAGATAGAGCAAATAAATCATTGAATTACAATTTAATATATATATATATATATATATATATATATATATATATATATATAAAGAGATATACTAGAACCTGTTAAAAAGCCAAATGTTATATTTTGTTAACTTAGAATAAGTGCTTTATGTCAACATGATTGAATGTGGTTTAATTTGCGATCATTTTTTTTCTGTTAAATTTGATTCCGTATTAATTCCTATTCGTAATATATTGTTTTCCAGCTAATATTCTATTTATTTCTTTTTGGATGTCAACTCTGTTTTGATAAAGTGTCGCCGCAGGACTGACATATTTTTCAATTCAACCATTTTTACAGAAAACGAAATTGCGTGTGTTATTTCTTTATTCTTTTGACACGCTTATAACTTTCTTGCCTGATGCCAGCAGAACGATGTATCAACTTGTTTGAGAGAAACTTTTGATAACGACTACAGGCTTTAAAAACAATAAGAGAACCAACTCGTGTACTATTGTAAAAAATATGGCATCAGTTTTCGATACCACACCCACTTAGTGGGTTTGCAGATGACTGATCACATGTTTTTTTTTTTTTTTGATGAACTCTTACGTCTTCGGTATTTTTTATGACACTTTGAGACACTCGAGCACTCGGAAGTGCCATACAACAAAACGTACAAAACACGTAAATAATAGCAATATTGACCCACGGGTCAGTTGGGATTACTGGAGCTTGTTAAACCAACTATTTTTCGTTATCTAAGATATCTGGTCCTTCGAAATAATGTTCCTAGATAAAGTTTCATCTAAGCTTCAAGCTCTGTCCCATCGACGATATGTTGCATCGCTCTGCCTGTTCTACAAGTACTTTAACGGTGAATGCTCTGACGAACTGCAAGCACTTGTGCTCCATCGACGTAAATACCACCGACAAACCCGCCAAGCAGCTAAATCCCACCCCTTCACAGTAGAGATCCCTAGATGCAAGAAAGCCTTCTACTCCAGTAGCTTCTTCCCCAGAACCACTAGACTTTGGAATTCCCTTCCGAGTCCCTGCTTCCCCAACTGTACTGACATGCAGAAAATTTAGGCATCAGAAATGAGATGCTTCAAAAGACCGCTTGGCATCTCTTACAAAGACCACATAACCAATGAGGAAATCAAAAACAGAATTAGGCAAAGCTATTGGTCCTTATGAAGATTTTCTCACCAAAATCAGGAGGTATAAACTAAAATGGTTTGGCCACATAACTAGAGGAGAGAAGCTTGCGAAGACAGTGCTTTACGGAACAGAAAAGTAAGAAAAAGGGGAAAACAGAAGAGATGGAAAGATAAAATTACAGAATAAACTGGATTGAAACTGAGCAATGTGGCCAAACGTGCAGAGGACACGTAAGGATAGAGAGGACTGGTCGAGGAGTCATATGTAGCGTCCCAACGGCAACTGCCACGAGGCAGGTGAAGGTGAGGGATCTGAATAATCCCGGCACATAAATGTTAAACAGGCTAAGTTGATCATCATTTGAAAGGACAAGGCAAAGAAGCCCAGTTCAAAGATAAAACTCATGCGTTCTCTTGTTTACTTAGTTTTCCTGTATGTTTGTGAAACATGGACCCTTACAGAAGAATTAGAAAAGAAGATTCAGGCCTCAGAAATGAGATGCTTCAAAAGACCGCTTGGCATCTCTTACAAAGACCACATAACCAATGAGGAAGTCAAAAACAGAATTAGGCAAAGCTATTGGTCCTTATGAAGATTTTCTCACCAAAATCAGGAGGCATAAACTAAAATGGTTTGGCCACATAACAAGAGGAGAGGGGCTTGCGAAGACAGTGCTTTACGGAACAGAGGGGGAAGAAAGAGAGGAAGACAGAAGAACAGATAGGAAGATAAAATCACAGAATGGACAGGATTGAAGCTGAGGGCGGCTGTCAAACGTGCAGGGGGAAAGGGGGGATGGAGAGGGCTCGTTGACGGGTCATCTGTAGCGCTCTAACGGCTACCACAACGGGGCAGGTGAAGGTGAATAGTATCTTAACTCTGCGTGAATTCCATGAGTTGGGCAAATAACGAGAAAATAAAACGACAGGTCATTCGCCAAACGAAAACTGCTTCTTAAAAAACGGATTATCGGACGATTCCAACATTTTCCCAATTCCGACACAATTGCCAATTCCTTACTAAATTCTCAATATATATATATATATATATATATATATATATATATATATATATATATATATATACGCAAGCATGATACACTAATGAATGGGCACGTTGAAATTTCTATCCTCGGAAATTTCCGGATGTTTCTAATTAAAATGAGAAAGCCCCAAGAAACGGTCGGAAATGCTAAATTGTGAAAGAATCAATCTTGTGAACGTCGCGAGTGGGTAGGTGCGAGGGAGGGACGAGCGTAGCGAGTAAGTGTGGGAGAGTAGCGCGTGCGGTCAGAGGTCAAGCCGTGACGTCATCGGGAGGTCAACTTATCTGTGGAGAGGAATGTCTGAAAATAGAATTAATGAGAACGCAATAAAAGTAGCGAAAGTTAATGGGGGAAAGGTAGGGTTGTAGTGGGAGGCGAGAAGGTGCGAAACGGGAGAAGGAGGTTAATTGTTAAATCGTCGAGGAAGCGCGTGGGGATAGTGTCACACTTATAGAGACGCGAGAGGGAAAGATTGAGAGAGAGAAAGAGAGAGAGAGACAGACAGACAGAGAGACAGAGACAGAGTTGATGATTATATATATATATATATATATATATATATATATATATATATATATATATGAAGAGATACATGAAATAAAAAAGAGAGGAAGATGGAGTTGTAGAGAGAAGTTGAGAGGAACAGAGATTGTAACAAGAGAGAGAGAGAGAGAGAGAGAGAGAGAGAGAGAGAGAGAGAGAGAGAGAGAGAGAGAATGAGGTGGGAGAATGAAAAATAGATGGAGCGGAGCGTTGTTCAGGCGTGTGGAGGTGTGAGTTGAACAAAAAAATAAAGTGGTAGTAGGCATGTATGCTCGAACCTGTACATCGAAGGAGGAAAAAGAAACGTGACGTCTTTGCTGTTGCGTCCATCGTCAAACCAGAAGTAGCGAAGGTTTAAATAAGGGCTAATCAATCGAAAAGAAGGGATGACTTTCGAAAATCTCGACGAAAAAAGCGACCCCTCCTTGTAGAAAAGTTCCCAGTTATGGGTGAAGGAATTTATGTTTTAGCCATTTTTTTCGATATTTTTCGTTATTTGAGTTATTCAAATAATTTTTGTTTTGATCTATGCATATATTGAGCACTTGAGCAAGAATTATAAATACGAGGACAATACATTCAACTGCTATCTTCCTTGCTAATGTAACAGCGCTGATGCGCGGATGTAAATGCATGAAAAGTGATGTAACTGGTGGACGGGGGAAAGGACTATTTAAAAAAGAGAAAGACAAAGATCTCGTGAGAGATGAGATAACTTTCGAGATCTTGTGAGAGACGAGATAACTTTCTAGATCACATGGCTGACGTCACGGTTGTACCAAAGAGAAAATAAATATTGTTGCTGCAAAGAACAAGTGAATTGTCTTGGTCTCCTTTGAAATTGAAACTGGACAAAATGTGTGTTGGTGCGCGGATAAAATACACAAGAGAGGAATATATATATATATATATATATATATATATATATATATATATATATATATATATATATATAGTAATTTATAAAATATATATGGCGATTAAGCTACACTGAATATTCCGCGTTTCATCATAAGCCTGAGGAGTCCTAGAGTGGATGAAACGCGGAATATTGTGTAGCTTAATCGCCATATATATTTTATAAATTACTAACAAGCTCTACCTACGAATTGAGCACTTTTTAAGTAAATACTGAAAGTTTACACATAATTCTATACTTTCATATATTAATTTTATGTGAGTAAATTAAGTAGTTATATATATATATATATTAAGTAGGTATATATATATATATATATATATAGATATATATATATAGAGAGAGAGAGAGAGAGAGAGAAAGAGAGAGAGAGAAAGAGAGAGAGAGAGGGAGGGTGAGATATGAATACAGACATATATATAATAGAGTTTTATTATTTGCTTGTTTTGTTTTACGACACATCAACCCTTTTCGGACTATTTAATACATGTAACGTTGCAGTTACAAACAAACAAACAAACAAAGGAAAGAAACAAATAAAAATTCGGGTCAGCATTTTTTCTTTTTTAATAAAAGCATTTATTACCGCAATTCTCTCGTTTCGACATTACTTAAAAAGTCTCTCGATTCTCTGACCGCATGCCGGCCACAGCCGGCCCATTCTCATCCTCGACTTTACACTCCATTTTCTTCGACGTTGTACTTTCCTTCTCTCGACAACGTGTTGCATTTTTCTTCTTTTTTTCCTTTTTCTTCTCACGCACACTTCCTAACTTGCATATGCACCTTTTTTGGCTGCTGCTGCCAATCTCTTTGCAAGCCAGCTATCCTTCACTGCTGCTGATATTTTCACATACACTCATATGCACTTTGTTACAATTCACCATCCGGACATTTTGTTAATAAGGTTTCACGCTTCAAGTTTTATATATTTATTTATCGTGTTTGGTTTGGTTGGCTTGTTTCACAACATATCAACCCTTTTCAGGTTATTTATTTATTTTTCTTTTACATGGAGGTCGCCACTTATCAAGGCCCGGAAGCCACTCGGGGATAAGGGTTATTGCGTGTACAGTAATCAATGGGATAGTATCGTAGTAATCGTTAGTATTGGAGATTTGATAAAGTGTCTTACTTAAGGGGCGGTTAATCAGGAATTTGTTTATGTTGGACTTGAAGACATTCAAGTTGTAGTCAGGTGGGAAAACGACAAACGGAAGAGAATTTCACAGGCGTGTACTTCTGAGAAAGAAACTTTGTTCATGGAATCTACGTTTTGATTTAGGCACGGATAAGACAGTTTCAGCTAGACGGGTGTTTTTCGTGAAAGATTGGCGAGGGGGATCGGAGATTGGAGCTCTGACGAGCAATTGCCATGGAAATAACGATAAAACAATGACAAGCTCGCAACGTCTCTTCTGTGGAAGAGAGGTGCAGGGGAGAGAAAAGGGTACCCCACCACTGAACCACGAAGTCTATTTTGTACTCTGTCAAGGTAGGATAGGCTGTTTTTAGCAGCTCCTGCCCAGATGTGGCAACAATACCCCATCCTTGGACGTACTTGGCTTTTATACAGATAGAGAATTGCATTTGTATTTAATATCAACCCTTTTCAGGTTATTTAATGTCGGATCCTATAATTTTGGAAGAAGTTTTTATGTTTCGGGTTCTTTGCATCTTCAAATATTTTATATTTAGTTAGGCTATTTTGGGGGGGGGGAGGGTTTGCAAGACATGATTGAGTTTTGTAAAGGGAGAGCATAAAGAAATGACAACATCAATGTTTGGTGCATTTTAAGTCAGGGAGCCGATATCCTCAGACAGCCTAATCTGGTAATATCAGGAGAATTTTATGATATACTAGCAGGCCGCTCGGCGTTGCCCGGTCGTAAAATACGCATAAATATTATATTTTAATTAATGCAGAATTCTTATTTATTATAAACAGAAATACCGTAGGTATTAAACGTAACGTCAAATTCCTTAAAAAAAAAATGAAGAAGAAAAAACGGAAAGAAAATGAGATGTGTGCATGCGAGTTCGATGTTTTATTTTCTAAACAGTTCACTTCTTGTAAAAAAAAAAAAAAAAAAACTCAGGCTGAGACCGCAACGAAAAGCTTAAGTCTGTGAGTTTAGTACGATACCCATTAAGCCAGTTTGAGAATATCTTAGATGCGCGTTTCTAAACCTACTTTTCTTAACATAAGTAATCTGTCATGTGAACAAATCACGCATGCGCATTCGTGAAACAATTAGCAAACAGATAAAAATCCGATCAGCTCCACATAATAGTTTCTCAATATTGACCCCTTAGCAACCCATTTTTTCCGGATGAAAATCGATTACAAAGTTGTCCACATGCCTGAATACCCAATATACCAAATTTCAAGCCTGTAGAATAAAAATTCGTTGATATAGGTTGAGAAGTGTCTTCACACACACACACACACACACGCGCGCACACACGCACACGAACATTCTCACTTTTACAGATATGTATATATTTGTGAGAAATAAATAATATATAAAAAAAAAAAACATCCTCTACTCTAACAAATAAAAAGAATTAAAAAAAAGGGGGGGGGGCGGATTGACATTTTACTACAGAATGGAATGATTTGGTAGAAAAGACGGTTGCCTTCTTTTTGGAAAAAAAAAAATGGCGGAGATTCGGGTAGTGAAGGCGGGAACGTGTGTCAGTTTTATGGAAGCCGAGGAAGAGGGGTGTAGATGAGAAAGAGTAAGAGCGGTCGATTTACGTTGTGCGACGACGCATGCGCCTGCATTGGCTTTTCCTTGACGTTGCTGACGTGTTCCCAGCCCATTGGTTGGTAACAGCCAGAATACGCCCACTATTTCCTATTTATATGCACATCTTTCTCCATTGAAACGGCTATTGTTTCGATTAAATTCTATTTTATGGTTTAAAATAAAACAACAAAATAGTACCAGTTTTCTTTATATACGATATAACATGATTTAAACCCCGCAACCACGTCTACAAGATGCCGCACTTAAACTCATACGCCCACCCCCCTCCGCCGATCCGCCGATTCGCCTTTTCTCCTCCCGACCAGCACAACAATCATCATCGTCATCATCGTCATCATCATCATCGTCATCATTATCATCAACGCCGCTGTCGCAGTGTTTATTATTGACTTTTCTTTTTTATTCTTTTTCTTTCTTTTTCCTTTTTTTCTTCTTGATTTTGATCATTTTGACTATTGTTCTCATCTTGGGTGTTTGCTCTCACAACGTTTCGGTCGATGTAACCTCCGACCTTCTTTAGATGCACGATCTTGGCTAACCGCGGGAAATTTTTCTGTCGAACTCAGAAAATCTGCAAGGAATTTCGAACAGAATCCCCGGTACTTATGCCGAATACGGACTGTGCTGAAATAATAACGCTATTATTAAGAAATCAATTCTTAACATCGTTAGGGCAGGCTATATCTTTTAAAAAGTATTCTATGTTTTCATCTAACAATACTAGTAAGACTAAGCTGTTCTCCTTTAACAATTATAAGACGTCTCCCCAACCACGGATATCCATGACAAATAACACCCTACCTGAGAATTCTTCTCCGCAGCCTAACATTCACTGGCAATATTAACTGGAACAAATACATTGAGGATATTGCAAAGGCTGCTGCAAAGAAGGTGTGTTCCCTCTATCGAGCTAGAAGACTACTCAGACCTGAAAGTATCCTGAACGTCTACAAAGCCACTATTCGCTCAGGCATAGAATATTGTTGCCACATCCGGGCTGAAGCATCTACTGCTAGTCTCTCCCTCTTGGATAGGGTTAAAAAAGTTTTCAATCTAATAGGTCCCACTTTGTCAACTAAGCTTCAACCTCTGTTCCATCGCCATAATGTTGCATCTCTATGCCTGCTTTACAAGTATTTTAATGGAATGTGCTCTGATGAACTCGTTGCACTTGTGTCCCCTCGACGTACATATCCCCGACAAACCCACTTAGCAACAAAATCTAAACCCTTTACTGTTGAGGTCCCTAAATACCAGAAAGCTTTTTTACTCTAATAGTTTCTTCTCTCGAACAGCTAGCCTTTGGATTTGCCTTCCTGCTACCGGCTTTCCTAATTGTACTTATATGCAGAATTTTAAATGTAACGTAAACCAAGATCTTGTTAGTATTTCCTACGCATGGTTCCAAATAGTAGCCCGTTGCGTCCAAATGCCGATGTGCCTTGTTAGGGGCGAACTTGAGTACAAGAACAAAATAAACAAAACATGCTTTAAAAGTTGAATTTAACTTCAAAATCCTATTACAAAATAGCACAGTTCTTATTTTGCGTAAGTACCTGACCCTTTATTTTATCCACAAGGGTAGCATGGTCTCATTCCGTTAGCCATAATCGGATAGAAATTCTGGATTATTTTTAAATGCTTTTTTAAACGTCTGTCAGAGTGCTCTAATCATTATATGATGATATGCGCATGCGAGCTAAATTGACCGACTTTTATTTCAACTGAAAAGTGCTCAATGATAGGAAACGAGTTTCTTAAAAGGGGCTGCCATAGTTAAGAAAGTGAGAAGTGTTGTAGAAAACACAATAAGGGACACGGAAATACATATAATATAGAAAAAAATCGTACGTATCCCTTTATTTGATATATTTAATTGTCCCTCTTAACAGTGTTGAGCCTTTTCTATATTGATAAGTCTACCTTGTAAAAGATATATTCTTTGTTAGCTTTATAATATATATATATATATATATATATATATATATATATATATATATATATATACTAGCGGGGGTACCCGGCGTTGCCCGAGTATTTGTTTCCGGGACGGGGGAGGGAGTTTTAATAAATGTTATGGTAGGTAAGTAGGAAGGATCAAACCCGGAGTCATGAGTAAAAGTAGGAAAATAAAGTGTGAAAAAAAAAAAAACCATCTGCAACGTTAACAGTTCGGCCACCAAGAAAAGTCCATTCCAGTTGTTTAGGAAAAAAAAAAAAAAAACGACTGCGGTAGGTCGGCGCGAACGTGAAAATATAATGTGAATTGTCCAGCACGCTAACCACTACACCACAGAGCACTGCAGCTTAGTTTAGTGATTTTAAATAACTTCACATGAAAGAACTACGAAGCCAAACCGGTGTTCTCTTCTCAACTGTTCCTTGTGAACGATCCCCAAACGGTGTTAAGTGGTGGCAGGGGGAGGAGGAATTTATTAGAGAGAAAATATTTTACCACTTCCATTGATCTTAACCGATTTTGGCCGTGACTTATCAGCAGAAAAAGTATAGAAATCTAAGATTATCGAGGAATTTGAGAAATAATAAGCCTATAACACACCTCAGATATTGTTCTGCCGTTTGTGCATATTATATTTGCATGAAATATCTTGATTTTTAATCCTATTAATGTCAAAATCAGACGGGGAAAATGAGTTCATTTTATTTATATAGAAGAAGATAGAAGAAAGATAGATAGAAGATAGAAGAGAAGATAGAAGAAGAAGAAGAAGAAGAAAAAAGATAGAAGAGAAGATATATATAGATATGCGCGCGTGTGTATTTGTGTATGTATATGTATGTGTGTGGATTTATTTGATATATTTAATTGTCCCTCTTAACAGTGTTGAGCCTTTTCTATATTGATAAGTCTACCTTATTAAAGATATATTCTTTGTTAGCTTTATAATATATATATATATATATATATATATATATATATATGCGCACGTGTGTGTATTTGTGTATGTATATATATGTGTGTGGATTTATTTGATATATTTAATTGTTCCTCTTAACAGTGTTGAGCCTTATCTACCTTGATAAGTTTACGTTGTTAAAGATATATCCTTTGTTATCTTCATAGCATATACATATATATATATATTTGGTTTGTGTGTGTATATGTGTGTGTGTATGTGTGTGTATATACGTCCGTGCGTCCGTGTGTAAATGTGTGTATGCGTGTACGTCGGCATAGGCCTACGCAGTTTTGTACAAAGACGAATCCGCTACTTCGTAGTATTCCTGTTGTTACGTTGAGATGGCCGCGTATATGTATTCAAATCGAAATAGTTTCGTCCTCCACATAACCACTCCTCCTCCGCCCTCCTCTCTCGAACCGTCGTAATATTGATCGATTCCCTGCGATTGATTTTTCTGCCAACAAATTTCGAACGAGTTGACTTCTTTGAAGATGCCAGTCGTTTTTGCTGCTTTTGTTGCGATCGGTCAAAAACACAATTCTTTGAGACTTTTTACCATCCTCTTCCATCTTTTTCCTCAGTGGAAAATACGACAGACGGGAAATGCAACATAAATAATGCAATCATGGCGAATAATTCTCTCTCTCTCTCTCTCTCTCTCTCTCTCTCTATATATATATATATATATATATATATATATATATATATATATATATATATATATATATATACTAGCAAAAGTACCCGTCGTTGACTGGGTTCAAAAACAGCCTACAGAAAATGGACTCTGATTTATGAAAGTATGATAGGTTATGAAAAGGAAGGGTTGTAAAGAGATAGCTTCGAAATTGGGGGTATCAAAACCAAAGCAAAATATGATGAAAGTAAAAATAAAATAGATAAACCCCATAATTTATTATACCATAACTGTTCACACTGAAACACTTATCACAATATTCTATGGATATATATTAAAAAACCTTGTTAAACTTTGTTACATATTTCCATTCTATGGAGGTAAGGTGCGAACGAACACCCCTGAATTTTATTATACCATATTTCTTCAAACTGAAACATAATTATCAAAGTATACTTACGCAGATAGATATGAAAAGTCTTTATTAAAGTTTGTGCCTATTTCCATTCTATGGAGGCCAGGCGCGAATGCAGACCCCACAATTTTATTATACCATCCCTGTTTAAGTTAAAACATGCTTATCAAAGTATTCGTATGTACATCTATATCAAAAACACTTGTAAACGTTTTTTTTTTAATTTTTAATTTTTTTATTTCCATAATTTGTGGACCAGGCGCGTACGAAGGCCCCACAATTTTAATGAATCATCATTATGCCAGATCAAACATACCCATTCCTGTGTCTCGATACATCTTCTATCATTATATGTGATCAGTTTTCTATAATAGTCAACCATATAGGAGCCTATTCGTGACCACATACACACACAGAGGTTCAGCTTTTTATTATATTATACATATATATATATATATATATATATATATATATATATATATATATATATATATATATATATATATATGTATATATGTGTTATTTTTCATTTGTTTTTGCATAACAAGTAATATGTTGCTACACATTCATGAGCATGTTTCGGCCAGCTAGTTACCAGTAACTAGAGATCTCTTCAGGCGATACTGCTTATACGGAAGCAAAGTTGGCAATGAAAATATCAGTTCCTCCATTGTTAGAAGGAGTTAATAGATGTTGTGATAAATAAGATTTTGTTGTACGTAAATAAACTCTAATAAGCGTGAGGATTTGGGTCTGTGCTTGGATATAAATTGGAAACGTGGGGGGAGGTTAAAGGTCAATATAGAAGTAATGGAAGACTAGAAAGAAAGGTATTCGTACGCACCGTTATATGAAATAAATTCATAGGCTTACTGTGAAATAACATGTATTATTTTCACTTTAACTTTCCATGTCTAACTGACTTTAGCAAATAGGGTGCATACCTTTATAACTATTTGCTAATATTTTCTCTCCTCTGATGAGATGGTAGACATCGAAACCCAATAGGTTAAGGAGATTAATTTTCTAAAGCATTCTTTGTCTTGCTTAGAATAATAAAAATTCTTTGATATGAAACTTAACCACTTCATTTCATTTCAATGAGAGTTTTTTGAAATTCATTGAACCAAAATTTAATTTATTTGCTCTATCTTGCATATCGAGCAATTCTTGTTTAGATGGGATAACTTATAGAATAATGCTGCCAGTAATATTTTGTAAACCTACAATCTCACGTTTCCATGACAACTGATTGCTAAATAAAAACTATTCTGGCCTTCATGGAGGGGAGACAAAAACGTGCTACTATGGTTTAACATAATCTGAAATAACAGCTCGGGAGACTTGATTTCAAATATTTTTATATGTTATATCTCTCCTTTTTTAGAAATAGAGTACGATTATGGATATCTTCAGTATCAAATAATCATTATACTCTGTGGAATTTACTTTATGTATGAAAACCGAAGACATTTCCACATTTGAAAAATCAACCGGAAAAAAAGACCATTACAGACACTGACGCATATCGCCACTTTGGCATAAGGGGCTACAAATTGGGGCAATGCTTAGGGAAGATTAACAAAATGTTGCTTTACGTTACATTTAAACTTCTGCATATCAGTACAGTCAGGGAACCGGGTAGCAGGAAGGGAATTCCAAAGTCTAGCTGTTCGAGAGAAAAAAAAAACTATTAGAGTAGAAAGTTTTCCAGCATTTAGAGACCTCAACAGTGAACAGGTGTGATTTTATTGCTATGCAGGTTTGTCGGAGATATTCACGTCGAGGGGGCACAAGTTCCACGGGTTCATCAGAGCACATTCCATGATTACTATCAATAATTTTCCCGACTCTTTATCTGTGCCTAAACCTAAACGTAGATTCCATGAACAAAGTTTCTTTCTTAGAACTGCACACCCGTGGAACTCTCTTTCGTTTACCTGCTTTCCAGCTGACTACAATGTGGTTGTCTTCAAGTCCAACGTAAACAAGTTCTTGATGAGCCGTTCCCCTTAATTAATCCAATTTACCATATTTACACTATTTACGATTACAATGATATTGTCCCATTGATTACTGTATATTCTTTAACCCTTATCCTCGAGTGGTCTATGGGCCTTAATAAGTGATGACTCTTATATAAAAATAAATAAATAAATAAATAAAAAACAGGCGCAGGGATGCAACATTGAAGTGATGGGACAGGAGTTAGAGCTTAGTTGACAAAACGGAACCTATTAGATTGTAGAATCTTCTTTGGACACTATTCAAGATAGAATAACAGGCGGTAGAGGAACCAGCCCAGATTTGGCAACAATAATCCACGCGTGGGTGAATGGTGGCTTTGTAGAGGTACAGGATACTCTCAGACTTTGCTGCCAGTGATAAAACAATTCTCAGGCTATGCTGTTAGAGTAGCTATGTTGTCTAGTATTATGTCCAATATTGTATGTGAACTCTTAGGTGAGTCTTATATAATCTTTGTGCAATTAATTTTGATAGAACATTCTGGTTCCATTTTCAAGTGCGTAGAATTTTGTCCAGCATTACATGTTTGCTAATTTGAATATTACATTCTACGACCAGTTAATTAACAGAGTAATATTCAATACGGTTTTGAAAGAGAGGCCGGCCCACAAAGCGGCGGCACGCCTCTATGACGATCCACCCAACACACACCGTCTCTTCTGTGAAATTGGCGTTTCTCTTTATATAGGAATGTAGATTGCATTCAACCAACATTTCCATTTTCGCACGAATCGTCTCCTTCGTTTTCTGTATTCGTCATTCTTTCCGATTCGTTCAATAGACAACGTGACCCTCGCCATTTTTCCCGCCACTTTCTTGATATTGTTCAAGGTAGAATAGTGGAACGAATCTGTGGCTATTTTGGCGTTTTCAATTTAGAGAATGGCGTCGAGCTGGAAAAAGGCATTCGTGGACAGTTTTCGAGGAATTCTAGAGAGGGATTCATTTCCTTCCTTCTTTCATGGCGATGACAATACAAATATTAATGCAGCAAAATACTACAGACACACACACACACACACACACACACACACACACACACACACACACACACACACACACACACATAGTGATACACAGACAGACTGTTTCGCTGTATGACAGCTCTTCAGTGCGGCTAAATTAGCAACTATCTTAAGCCAGGATATATATATATATATATATATATATATATATATATATATATATATATATATATATATATATATATACCTTCATTTTATATTAAAAGCAATATTCCTACTCAATCACAGAGATCACTTTAGTTTTCCTATTAGCTCCCCAACAACATCAATATATTACCATTCTTCTCTCACGCACAATTATTTCGCCCCTTATGTGGCTATAGCTAGATGTCGCATTCCTAAAATATAGCATCTTCCCTCCTCTTCTGATGAGAAGCATTATGCTTCGAAATACCATGAATTTTACTTATCATACACTCCTAATTTACGTATCATCCTTGTTGAATAAACGAATAAATCTATATACATTAGAATATATTTTTTATATTGTCGTTTTCTTATTTTATTGATATATATAGGAGAACCCCAGGATACGGTGACTCTAGAGTACTTTTTTTTCAGGTTACGATGTGAAATACGATGTTTTTTCGACACCACGTTACGGTATGTGCCCATCCTTATTATTTCTACTGTTATTTAATTATATACATGTGTATTATATACTGTACTTTATTTTGTTATTAATTTTTAATGCCGTATCTCGGGCTTCTAATAGATATATATATATATATATATATATATATATGTATATATATATATATATATATATATATATATATATATATAAAAAAGTGAACGTGTCTGTGTATCTGTGTGCATTTCCCTACGCAATAACTTTGGCAATTTTAAGTTTACAGACTCGAAATTTGATATACAGGGTACTGAGATTTGGGAAAATCTTCTGATCGGTTTTCAGCCAGAAATTTGGCTGTTAAGTGGTCTAAGTTTAACGATTTGACTTTTGAGAACTCTACCAAAGTCCTCCGACAATTTTGGGTCTAAACACTTGAGATTTTGGATATAGGTTTCTTGGACATGGATCTAACTAAATAACTTGATTTGAGCCCAAAACAATAAATTTTAAGGGGTGATAATAAGGGTCAAAGTTAAAAAAATTGACCGTTTTTTTTTTTGCTCAGCATACACCCCCCAAACACCCGGGCAACGCCGTGCACCCATGCTAGTATGCCAAGCTCGTTGTTTGTTCGTTTACGAACAGACGATTTGAGCACTATAAAGGTGGTGGCGGGTGTCTATTTAAATAGACATTCCGACGAGTTATTTACGGGCGTCAATTCCATGGTCGAGTGGGAGAACCGTCGACTGTCAACACGACGGTTCTAGGTTCAATCCTTGGCTTGGGAGAGATGCTAGTCTAGCGGCACTGATGAGTTGTGATACAACGAAACAGGACTGTATGTCGATGACTAAAAATATATTTTATATATATATATATATATATATATATATAGTCATCCATTACAGTACTGTTTCGCTGTTTCACAGCTCATCGGTGCGGCTAAATAGGCAACTGCCTCAAGATCGATATATATATATATATATTTCTCTTTCTTTTTACCATCCTCTCTCCGCCTCCTCCTCGCTATATCCATATATCTCCACACACGCCTACCTGAATCTGCTACCTCCACGCAAAATACTATCTAATGTATTTAAACCTTCAGACCTGAAATATTGTCGATATCCGTCTCACCCCCTCTCTTTTCTTTCTCCTTTTTTTTCATATTTCTTCTAAACACTTCTTCGACCATTTCTGTAAGGTCTGACGGGGCTGTTGGATCGTAAACATGGTCCAACATCCGAAACATATGTAACCAAACAGATAAAACGGTAATAAAAAAATAAAACACACACACATATATATATATATATATATATATATATATATATATATATATATATATATATATATATATATATATATATATACAACTTTGTGTATGTGTGTGTATGAGAGTTCGAGAGAGAGGGTCGCGCGCGCACGCGCGAGCGCGAGAGAGAGTGAGAGAGAGAGAGAGAGAGAGAGAGAGAGAGAGAGAGAGAGAGAGAAACAGAGTTCGAGAGAGAGTTCGAGAGAGAGTTCGGTCCTATGGACTAGGAAATGGCTGGACCGATTTTTTGAAATTTCAAACGAAGGCACTTGATATGACTGGGAGTGTTTGTACGTAGTTTTTTTTTTATTTTTTTATACCGGAATGCATCTAATAAGTATCGAAAATCGATAATCGAAAACATCTGATTAAAAAAGGAAGTCCGATTTTGACCAAAGTTAACACTTTTATATAGCCTAACATCACAAGTGCATTGAAAAAACTATATATATATATATATATATATATTTTTTTTTAATTCAATTTTCACCCCAAACAAGGCACAGTGCCACTTTGAAGCAGGGGGCTACTATCAGGGACTTAATTAGCGGGGTTATTATGAAGGGAGATGAGTAGAAAGATGTTTGTTAACATTACACTTAAACTTCTGCATATCATTGCAGTTGGGAAAGCAGAATCCCGGAAGGGAGTTCCAAAGACCCGCAGTTCTGGGGAAGAAACTATTGGAGTAAAAGGCTTTCTTGCACCTAGGGATCTCTACTGGAAAGGGATGAGACTTAGTAGCTTGTCGGGTTTGTCGGGGGTAGTTACGTCGGGGAGGTACAAGTGTTTGCAGTTCGTCAGAGCATTCACCATTAAAGTATTTGTAGAACAGGCAGAGTGATGCAACGTCTCGTCGATGGGACAGAGGCTGAAGCCTAGATGACAGTTCAGGACCTATCAGGTTGGTGACTCTCTTTTTGAACCCTGTCCAGGAGCGAGAGACAAGCAGGAGATGCACCAGCCCAGATGTGACAACAGTACTCCATACATGGGCGAATGGTGGCCTTATAGAGGTATAGGATACTGTCAGGCGTAAGTAGTTTTCTAGCACGGTAGAGGGAGCCAACCTTCCTTGCAGCAGCCTTGGCAATACTCTCAATGTATCTATTCTAGTTCATATTCCCTGTAAACGTTAGGCCGAGGAGTTTAAAAGATGTATTTTCAGGCAATGTGTTCTTGGCCATTGCTATTGGTGGTAGAGAAGGTTTCTTGTAGTTATTGAAAGAAACAAGCTTAGTCTTAGCAGCATCGAATGTGACCATCCATTTTTGGCCCCATTCCACTACAGATTGGAGGTCATCCTCTAGTATTTCTGCCATTTCCTTGGATATGTGTTCATTTGTTTTCCCCTCATATCTGTTATAGAGAATGGTGTCATCAGCAAATATACCCATCTCCGAAACAATTTTATCAAGGAGGTCATTTATGAATATCAGGAATAATAGAGGTCCAAGGATAGACCCCTGAGGTACTCCCGCATTTATGTCATATTGTTTAGATCTACAACTGTCGAGTACAACTTGGATTTTTCTCTTACTTAAGAAAGATTTAATTACATTATGAATTCTTCCAGTGATTTATATATGTATTACTTACAAATTTCCTGGTTGTTCCAATCATCCGAGCGAACATTATGACAGCCCGTTTACATGGTTTATTAACTGTGTTTATTTACTTTCAGTTAATTCCTGGTGGTCGAGAGGAAGGACACTAGACTGCAAAGTCGAAGTCGACTTAGTTGACTGTGTTCTAGTCCCATCGATCAGCATTGATTATCACTTTCCGCACTGATGATTGCGTGAGCATGAAACATCAGTCTGTAACTGTTTAAAAAATACTGAAAAATATTATAGTCATATATAAATATATATACAGAATGAAAGGAAGTCTAGGAGAAAGGAATATATAGCGGCCTACTAGTATATATATATATATATATATATATATATATATATATATATATATATATATATATATTATTTGAGGTTGCTATTTTTCAAAGGTAGGGTAACCAGTGAAATATAACGAGGTTAATACAAGAGTGCTCAATACGGCATTGGAACAAGTTTCATTTTTAATTTGTCTTTACATAAGTTTCGGTCTTTTAATATTTAGTAACTAGAGACTTTTTCATGCAACTGTGTAGCAAAAATGACTGCATAGCAACAAATTACTGCTTATGTAAATGTAATGACAGATTATATATATATATATATATATATATATATATATATAGAGAGAGAGAGAGAGAGAGAGAGAGTATTATACCAGTGTCTAAAAGAGAAAAGCCTCAGTTAAATATATTTAAAGGTGCTAGGCTCGGAATATTGCAAATGTGATAAACTTAATAGGCTAGGGTGGAGATATGTGGATATATCCACATATCTCCACCCAAGCTTACCTGAATCTGCTATCACCATACACAGAATACAGCCTAATATATTTTAACCGTCAAAACTGAAATATTGTCATTACCCGCCTCCCCCTCTATTATCTCCTACCAAAAAGAAAAAAAAACCCTCCTTTTTTTCTTTCCCTTATTTTTTTCCCTATATTCCTCCTAAAAACAATTCTTCCTAGTACTAACCAACCATTTCTGCTAGGTCTGGAGAGGCTGTTAGATCGTAAACACGGTCCAGCATCCGAAACATATGTAACCAAACAGATAAAACGGTAATAAAAAAATAAAACATATATATATATATATATATATATATATATATATATACACCCACACACACACACATATATATATATATATATATATATATATATATATATATATATATATATATATATATATATATTTTCATCCCGTCACGCAGAAGGTAGCAAGTAAAACATCCCCACGGGCGAAACCATTTCAATGGTAAGAGGGTACCTAGAAAACAAACTAAAATCCAGCAATGGCTTAAGACTACCTCCCTCAGGAAAGAAATGAATTCTCTAGAATAACAAGTAAAAAAAAGAGAGAAAAATAAATAAATAAATAAATAGAACAAAGAACGATTAAAAGACGAAAAAAAAATAGTGGGGAAAAGATTATTCCAAAAGCAAAATTCGATGATAATAAAAACAAATAAATGTAAAAGATAAACGGACAAACCAAATAAGAACGAAACTAAAATAAGTTAAAAATAACTCGGTTTTATGGCGAACGAAAAACAGGGTACGAAAAGAAAGATGGCGGAGAGCGAGAGACCTCTCGTGCCAATGACATTTAATAATGGTGTTTAAGACACAAACGGAGGAGTATCATCACGTGTAGTTAGGGAACATCAAGGCGAATCTGTAATTTAGATGAGAGACGTTCAGTCGCATATTTCAGTGCAAGCGGGAAGGAGAGATGAGTGTGTATGTGAGTGTACGGGTATGTGTTAGTGTGTGTGTGAGAGAGAGAGAGAGAGAGAGAGAAAGACAGAGAGAGAGAGAAAGAGAAAGAGAAAGAGAGAGAGATGGATGAACGATAAAGTTAGTGTATGAAGAACAGATATGGTAGAAGCTGTAATTCAGAATAGGTTAAGTAGATAGATTAAAAGAGTGAGAGAGAAAGAGAGAGGAAGAGGGAGAGAGACAGAGTAGTACATACAGTGTATATATATATATATATATATATATATATATATATATATATATATACATATTTTACTTGGGAGTCACCACTTATCAAGGTCCGCAGGCGACTCAAGGATTAGAGTTAATGAATATAAGGTGGTCTTGTAGTAATCGTTAATGGTGTAAATTGCGTAAAATTTGATTATTTATGAGGATAGTTAAACAAGAATTTGTTTACGTTAGATTTGAAGGATATCGTTGTATTCAACCGGGATGCAGGCTTGCTGTTTCTGAAAATGTTCGTATATATATATATATATATATATATATATATATATATATATATATATATATATATATATATATATATAGTCTTATGTATAGTATTCCGAATTTTACTGGGTTTATATATATATATATATATATATATATATAAATGGTCTTATGTATAGTATTCCGAATTTTACTGGGTTTATATATATATATATATATACTCATATATATATATATATATATATATATATATATATATAAATAGTCTTATGTATAGTATTCCGAATTTTACTGGGTTTATATAATTGCAAATTCAGTAATCGTTCATATACCAATAATGTAAGCTACAAAATTATCATATTTCATAATTAAGCATTCATATATTTTTTTAACAAAAACCAAGACATCAAGGAATAAATGGATTGATAGCAACAAATAGTGTATTTCATATTCAATATATATATATATATATATATATATATATATATATATATATATATATATATATATATATATATATATATATATTAGCAAAAGTACCCGGCGTTGACTGGGTTCAAAAACAGCCAACAGGAAATGGAGTCTGATTTATGAAAGTATGATAAGTTATGAAAAGGATAGATAAAGAGATAGCTTCGAATTTGGGGGTATCAAAACCAAAGCAAAATATGATGAAAGTAAAAATAAAATAGAAAAACCCCATAATTTATTATACCATACCTGTTCACACTGAAACACTCATCACAATATTCTGTGGATCTATATTAAAACCCTTGTTAAACTTTGTAGCATATTTCCATTCTATGGAGGTCAGGCGCGAACAAACACCCCATAATTTTATTATACTATATTTCTTCAAACTGAAACATAATTATCAAAGTATACTTACGCAGATAGATATGAAAAGTCTTTATTAAAGTTTGTACCTATTTCAATCCTATGTAGGCCAGGCGCGAACGCAGACCCCACAAATTTATCATACCATCCCTATTTAAGTTAAAACATACTTATCAAAGTATTATTATGTACATCTATATCAAAAACACTTGTAAACTTTTTTTTTAAATTTTTTATTTCCATGCTTTGTGGAGCAGGCGCGTACGCAGACCCCACAATTTTAATGAATCATCATTATGCCAGATCAAACATACCCATTCCTGTGTCTCGATACATCTTCTTTCATTATATGTGATCAGTTTTCTGTAATAGTCAACCATATAGGAGCCTATTCGTGACCAGACACACATACAGACGTTCAGCTTTATATATATACTAGCTAGGGGTACCTGGCGTCGCCCGCGTGTTTTTCGTGGTATGTGAAAAAAAACAGGTGCCCGTGAAAAAAAACAAAAAAAAAACGAAGCCTTCACGACGCGCAGTTGGAAAATAGTAAAGTGTTTTAAAAAAAACAGGTGCGCGTTTTTGATTGACGTGACGACGATAGGTATTCAGCAGTTACGATTTTGTGCGGGACAGTTTTGAATGAGGTGAATAAATCGGTTTGTTTGTTTTTAAAAATCCGCTCCCTGTTTATTAGGAGGAGCGAAATGAAAGCTACAGTCTGATATGACGAAGTCGACATTGAACAAACGTTACTTAGTTCTCTTGAGACAACTGGCTTTCGGAGTCGAGTTTCGCTTTTTGTTTATACCGAAAACCGAATGTGACGCGTGCCGATGCGAGAAATGTGGAATAATTAACGTTTGAAAGTCAATAAAATTAAATAGACAGGCGAGATTCGTGGTTAACTGTGAGATATTACAATTTATAGATGATATAAAAAGTTTTAAGTTGTGAAGCGAGCGAGTGCTTCTCTAAAAGAAGCCTTTTGTGGACATCGAGGAAAAGCGAACATACATACACACATACATTTTCGCTTTTATATATATATATATATATATATGTATATTTGTTTGATTCATTTTTATTAGCTATTCTGCAGTATTTTATTAATTTTTTCTTAGTCGCCCCACATTTTTAGGACGTATTATTTGTAATTATTAATTTATTATATTATTTAACTATTTTATTTAAATATTATTACGTGCATTTATTATTATTACTTTTATGCACGTAATAATATTTTAATATTTAAATAAAATATTGAAATTCTATAATAAATTTGTATATATATATATACATACATATATATATATATATATATATATATATATATATATATATATATATATATATATATATATATATATACATATGCGTTATTGAATACCACCATAGAGAAAATGAACCAACGCACATTCACCGGTGTATGGTGAGCGTTTATGAGGCTGATGCAGTGATGTAAACACGGTAAGGAGATGGTTTCGCCGATTTCAGACCGACGGTGAAACAGAGATACACATATTTCTATTGATTAAACAAGATAATATTCCATTCCTCGGGCTGTAAGAATAATAATTTCGTGGAGCTTTTATCTTAATGTACTTAAAATTTTATATAAACACTGCACGCCCAAGATTGTATGTGTTACTAACCAATTTTGGAATAAGAATATTTGTTAAAATAACGGACAAATAAAACTAATAATAACAATTAAAAAAAAATTAAGATTATATTAAAAAAATTTTTTTTGTTTACTTTTTATATATTTTAATTTATTTATTCTTTTTTGTTTATTTTTTTCCGGCGTTCTCTTTTTCCTTGCTGCAGATCTTTCCCCGATACATCCCGGAAGGCGAAAACTTTCACCGGAAATGATTGCTGGATTGCTTGGAGCATTTCCCTGCTGGAACATTTTGAGACGGCCGTCCACACTTCCATGGGGGTTGGGTCTGGGTTTGTATGATAATCGATTAAATAAATATCTCACAGCAAAATTGGATGACATACAGACAGACAAATAAATAAATAAATAAATAAATAAAACCCAGACTCGAGAGAGATCCACACACTTGGCGATCCGAAGCGAGTCTTCATTGATAAAACTATACAGTTATTTTTAAATAGAACTTCTAAGCAGATCGATGCGTGTATCGAACAGAATGATCAATTCCTGCTTATATGTTTTCATTATTATGGTAGAACTCGCAAAAATTCCCGGCGTTGCCCTTTCGTTATGTACAATTCTTATGATAACCGTTTTTCCGAGCAACGTCCATTAAACAGATGTCGACTTTAAAGCTGAAGGTGAAAGCTTCCATATTCCACTTAATTGTTTTTTTACAACGATCGCATAGATATCAGCACGGTTAAATCATTTAAGATCAAGGTACAATAATGGTCTTAGAAACCTTTAAAAACACTCAATAAGTCTGGCACATGGATGACACCAGTAATAAAACTACATATGATCATTATAAATTACTAGCTGTGTATACCCGGCATTACCAGGCTGGAAAAAATATTGTCCAGCAGAGGATTTAGTAACATACTATTTAAGATACGAGTTGCCCTCAATAAATTTCAAGATTTTTTTTCGTATAGATACTTTTATTGATAGTACACACATGAAACTCTAGTTCCTTTTTAAGTAATCTCCCCCAACTGCAATTCATTTGTTGTACCATTCGAAAAACTTCTGGAAAGCCCCATGGAATTCGTCTTTCATCTTCTCAATGATCTCATAACGACAGCATCTTAAGTTTCCTTGAGCTTATGAAATAACAAAAAGTTACAGGGAGCAAGGCGTGGACTATAGGGAGGGCGAGGAATTATCCTCATGTCCATCTTCGTCAAATTTCTTTCTGATCTTTTCTGAGCACTATTGGGACAAAATTCGTGCAAATCTTCAGCATCTTCAGTTCCTTGCAAATAATTTTGTCTACAGTTCCCACACTGACATCAAACTGTGCACTTATTGTTTCTATAGACACACTACGGTGTTTATTAATGAAATTTTTTATTTGGCCGATCAACTCTGGTGTTCTGACTTCCTTACTACTCCCACACCTCTCATCATCCTCACAGACTCCTTGCCTTTTTTGAATCTTTTATGCCACTCAACAACTGATGCTCAACTCAAAAGCAGTTTGAAGAATTCCATACATTTCTGCGGCATTTTTTCCCAAGTTTAAAACAAAATTTTATTGCATATCGTTCTTGTAGAGTGTTTTCATGTTCAGCTTGCATTTGTGAAATTCATCAGCTATGACAATCGGGCTTTAGTAGGGTGTATTCCAATTCCTGCTGTAGCTGTTCATTTGAGTCTGAAATCATAAAAATTGGTCAGTCATCTCATAAGATGTATCGCAATAATATACTGAATTTTCAAGAGCCTACAACAATTTTATATGCACGTAAAAAAAGGCCTGGAAACTTTTGGAGGATTAATGCTTGGGAATATGTTATGATCGTAGATGGCAGAACATAGTACCAACCCAAATAAAAGAAGGTAATACCTGGGAGTATAATATGCCGATAATAAACTGCTTTCAGAACAGACCATTGAAAGACAGTACAAGTATATTGTTAGCTTCAAGATATCGAATCTCTATTAGTGGTATAACTTTTAGGGCATATCACCTCTTTTAGTATGGAATAATCACGTCAACACACCGGATCTCATTAGATTACTGAAATGAAGCCGCGTTGAGCCTGGCCTGTACCAGATGGGTGACCATTTCGAAATACTAGGCGCTGTATGTGGGAGGATAGCGAAACCTTCCTGCGCTTTCCCCAAAAGTAAACTTGCTTCCCTATAACCTGATAATCCATACGTGTTTAAACAAAACAAAACAGAGGCCTTGAAGCCTGTTCTCAATTATGTGATAAAGCACTCACAATAATAGAATATGTTATCGGTTTTTCTTTAATTTCAATTTATTTCAGCTTATGTAACAACGAAACATGTATTACCAGTTGAACTTGAGAGGTTTCTATTTGGGATGATTTCTACAAGGGACTATGTGGGAAGTTTAGTAACGGTATGTTTGTTCGTATTACATTTAATCGTTGTATCTTAAAACAGTCAGTAAAGCTTGAAACAGGGAGAAAATTACCAAATCTTACAGTCGGGGGAAAGGCTTTATAACATTTAGGGACCTTAACAGTGAAGGGTGGGATTTTGCTGCTTGTCGGTTTAATCAGGAGTATGTAATTGGAGGAAACAGGAGTGTCCCCTTGTAAAATTCGGCACAGAGATGCTACATTGTAACATATGTCTTTTTGTCATAATTTCAAAGCCAGATCCGAATCTAATAATCCAAGCCGTTTCAGTCTGACCAATTGCCATTTGTTATTGTTGTACCATATTATTAACAATATATTAGGTTGAAAAAAAAAGGTTCTTTCGGAATTTTTAATTTTGATTTCAAATGATGTATTTTCAAATAAGTTTTCTTTATAATATTTTTACTCTTTATATCATTTTAAAAGGCGTTTTTCGCTCTATCTAATCGTTTAAATTACAATCGTTTAAAAACAATTGTCTTCTTTTGAGAACGTGTAATACAAGATGGTGGTTTAAAAAAATTTTGTGGAGGCGGCGAGAGTATTGAAGATGATGAACATAGTGATCGGCCATCGGATATTGACAACGATCAATTAAGAGTCTTAGTCGAAGCCAATCCTCCACACACAACTGTTCGAGAACTTGATTCTAAATTAAATGTAATGTTCACGACGATTTTTAATCACTTGAAAGAGATTTGAAAGATAAAAACTTGATTAATGTGTGCCTCACAAAGAAAACAAACGTTGTTATGAAGTGCCATTTTATCTTTTACGCAACAAGAACGACCCGTTTCTCGACGGGGTTGTGACTTGCGATGAAAAGGGTGTTCTTTAGGACAACCGGCGACTCTCAGTTTAGTGATTAGACGCCGACAAAGTTCTACGACATTTCCCAAAGCCAAAGTTGCACCAAAAGAAGGTCATGCTGATTGTTTGGTTGTCTGCGACCGTTCTTACCCACACAGATCTTTGAATGTAGGCGAACCAGTGGAGAAGTACTGCCAACAAATGGATAAAATACATCAGAAACTTCGACAACAACACCCAGCAAAAGTGAAGATAAAATGCCCAATTCTTTTCCACGACAATGCCCAACGACACGTTGCTAAACCGATCATGTAGAAGTTGAACGAATTAGGCTATGAATCTCTGTCTTATCCGCCATACTCTTCAGACCTCTCACCTACTGACTACCACTTTTTCAAGCATCTAAACAACTTTCTGCGTGAGAAATGCTTAAAAAACCTAAGCGATATCAAAAACGCCTTCAGCGACTTCATCGCTGCCAGAACGCAAGATTTTTTTACGTTACTGGCATAAATACATTTGTTTTGCGTTGGCAAAAGTGTCTCGATTCTGATGGTGCTTATTGCGATCAATAATTTTTTTGTTTGAACCGAGATATGTTCATCTGAATTTGAACATTAAAAACCAGAAGAACTTTCCTGACAACCTGATAAAAATGTACTTCACTAGAATTTATTTAAAAAATGACTCAGATTATTGCTAATATGAAACATTTTAGAAGAATCACCTAAAAATACTTAAAGAGTAATAAAAACAAAGAAAATTAAATTCGGAAATACTTAATCGTTTTTTTGCTAGATCGTATGACGTGCACTGTGAAAAATGACAAAGTGTTACTTATTAAACACGGGCAACGCTAGGATACGTGATTTCTAGAGTAACGCACATCCGTTGTTTATTTTCTGTAAATGGTTTTCCCTTTTCCATGAATAAGAAATCGTTTTTCGCTAGAGTGGTGGATGAAGACTCCAATGCGGTGGAGTGAGCTAAGGATTTCCGTAGAGGAATCGGAAATATTGATTGGAGGTGAATGAGTGGCGTGTTTATATTATGCAAACATTGTTTTAATAAAACGTTTCGTATTTCTTCGGGATTGTTAGAGAGATTGGGGTCGATACATAGAAAGATTGAGAGCGCCAGAAAGAGTAAAAGTAACAGAGAGAGAGAGAGAGAGAGAGAGAGAGAGAGAGAGAGAGAGAGAGAGAGAGAGAGAGAGAGAGAGAGGATGCGGTTGTAAAAAGGGAAAGAAATGAATAGGGAAAGACATCAAGAGAAAAAGAAAGAGAAAGAAAGAGCGAGGATGAACGATATATATATATATATATATATATATGTATATATATATATATATATATATATATATATATATATATATATATATATATATATATATGTATGTGTGTGTGTCTTTCGTTCCTTCCTCGCTCTTTCTTTCTCTCTCTTTCTCTTGATATTTCCATATTCGTTCCTCTCCCTATTTACAACCGCACCCCCTCTCTCTTTCTCTTTCTCTCTCTCTCTCTCTATATATATATATACATATACATACATACATACTAATAGCCTGGCAAGGCCACAAGGGAGACAACCATGCCAAAAAAAAAAAAAAAATCCGAAGCAAAATTCATTCCAAAACAGCAAAACTAAAGCTGGCTTGCCAGGACACTATATATACAAATGTATACAAATTTGCTCATATTTTATTAGTTTGAAAATATAGGTTCTTTTTAACCAATTTTCATGAAATTTTAACCATAGAATAGCATTATAATTTTACAAAGCCTGCAAATTTTCATATAGTTTCGGCCCATAAAACCAAAGACATGAGCATTTCAATCTTCAATTTGGCGATAGGCATAGATATATCATCATATACCACTTTTGGCAATTTTATAAGTTAGAAATCTCGGTAACTACTGATCAGATTTTAACAAATGAAGGTTCGTTGGAAAGCTAATGACCTGAATTGTGTAGTTGGCTATGTGATATTTTCTTTTAAGGTCGCACATTACTGTTTCAAGGAGTGAGGAACCACGTTTCTATATTAATTGAACGTAAAATGAGCACCTACTTTATGGTCACTTTTGCTATAAAGTGGATGGTCATTTTACGTTAAATTGATATAGAAAAGTGATCCCACACTTTACAATTTCTTAATATCTTGGAAACTACGTATATTGTTTCGACTATATATATATATATATATATATATATATATATATATATATATATATATACTAGGCTTTGACTGGATTCAGAAACACCCTACAGAAAATGGTCTCTTATTTATGAAAGTATGGGTTATGAAAAGGGTTGTAAAGAGATAGCTTCGAATTTGGGGGTATCAAAACCAAAGCAAAATATGATGAAAGTAAATATAAAATAGATAAACCCCATAATTTATTATACCATACCTGTTCACACTGAAACACTTATCACAATATTTTGTGGATCTATATTAAAAACCCTTGTTAAACTTTGTAGCATATTTCCATTCAGGCGCGAACGAACACCCCATAATTTTATTATACCATATTTCTTCAAACTGAAACATAATTATCAAAATATACTTACGCAGATAGATATGAAAAGTCTTTATTAAAGTTTGTGCCTATTTCAATTCTATGGAGGCCAGGCGCGAACGCAGACCTCACAAATTTATTATACCATCCCTATTTAAGTTAAAACATACTTATCAAAGTATTATTATGTACATCTATATCAAAAACACTTGTAAACGTTTTTTTAAATTTTTTATTTCCATACTTTGTGGAGCAGGCGCGTACGCAGACCCCACAATTTTAATGAATCATCATTATGCCAGATCAAACATACCCATTCCTGTGTCTCGATACATCTTCTATCATTATATGTTATCAGTTTTCTATAATAGTCAACCCTATAGGAGCCTATTTGTGACCACACACACACACACACACACACACACACACACACACACACACACACACACACACACACACACACACACACACACAGACGTTCAGCGTTATATATATATGTATAGAACTGCACGCCTGTGGAACTCTGTTCCGTCGGCCTGCTTCCCACCGGACTACAACTTGGATGTCTTCAAGTCCAACGTTAACAAATTCCTAATGAACCGCCCCCTTAAGTAAACACTTTATCAAATTTCCACACTAACGTAATGTACTTGCAATAACCCTTATCCCTGAGTGGCTTCCGGGCCTTGATAAGTGATGATCACTGTGTTAAATATATATATATATATATATATATATATATATATATATATATATATATATATATATATATAGAGAGAGAGAGAGAGAGAGAGAGAGGGAGGGAGAGACACTGAGAAAGAGGGAGAAAAGATGGGTAGAAGATTAAATATATTCTTACTCAAACCAAAATTAGTTAACGTAGCCATTCCAGTTAAACCACTCGGACCCACACGTTCTCTGGTACCATCGCAGTAAGAAGCAAACAAACAATAGGGGAATATAAAAAAAATAACCCAGCATTTTGTCTAGGTAAATACAGAAAGCATTAATTCCAGTAATTTCTAACAACGCATTTCACTGTGTTTCAAAATATCACTCACGCGTCGAACATGTTTGTGGCGATGCCCTTTCACGCAGGTCTCTTTGTTGTCGCTTGCCTTCCCGATTTTTCAACCACTCATCGCATTTTCAGTCTCGCCGCCAAAGAGTCAAAGCACGTTCGATCGCTTTCTTTGACGGACCACGTGTTCTCCTTTTTTCTGCCTTTTTAATTCCTCTTTCTGTGCTATCAACGCGTGTACACTTTCTTAATTTGCATATGTGCTAAGGCGACTGCAGCTGCCAATGTTTTCGCTAGTCAGCTATCCCACGCCTGTTGCTGATTTTCTCATACGTGCACCATACACTACGATTGTTTTTTTTGTTTTTTTTAAAATCTCTTTACACTGTTTGAAAGCACGGTTTATGCACCAAGTAAAATATTTAACTTAAAAAAAAAATTAATAATAACTTTTTCTTATCCTTTTCTTTCATTTCTTTTCCCGCATTTTCATCTCAACAAATGCTTTCTAATCTTTGGCAAAATTGCCAAAATTACTGACAGTAAAATCTGACGTTTCCATTAGACAGAGACAAAATGGCTACCGATAATTGAAAATGAAAGATTGTCTTTTAAAATTCTATATTTTCTATCATTTTTTAGCTTCTCTATTTAGATATATACATACATATATATATATATATATATATATATATATATGCATACATATATGTACATATATATACATACATATGCATACATATATATATACATACATATATATACACATAAATATATATACATGCATATACGTATATATATACTTATATATATGCACACATATATGTTTATATACATATATACATAAGTTTAATGTTATGCGTTTATAGTTTAGTATTTTCCTTTTATTTACACGGTTTCAATGATTGGGCAAGCTGATTTGAGTAGTTTTGTCGTCTTTAAACTGTCAACTAAATAATATATAAAATACATTACATAGTAAACAATGTTAAAAACTATTCCAACTTGCAATGGAAAATACAAATAAAATTCGTAAAATTTCAATTAAAAAAAAGTAAAAATAAATTAGTTTTCTTTTAATTTGCACATTTTAAATAAAAAAAAAACATTTGCCGATTAAAGAAAAGATTTCATGGCTTTGTTTTTATTTTTTACGCATGCGCATCGTAAAGCGGGACCGGAAACATGGTTTCACCGCCGAAGCGAGACGATTTGAATTTTATATAATATGATAGATATAAAAATTATAAGCGAAAAGAAACTTTCGCTAAAAATGACGATGTGCAAAATGTTTGTGGGTCTTTGAAATTGATTCACTGTCAAGAATACGTGATTAAAATATTTACATGTGTTTAAGTATTGTTTGCAAATAGTTTTGCCGGCAATTAATGTAATCGTTGGTCAGCGATGATTATGGGAGGTGGTGACTGCAAATGACGGCTTCTGATAGGCAAGGGCGGATCGATACACATGATGATGATGATGATGATGATGATGATGACGATGATGATGACGATGATGATGACGATGAGGATGATGATGAAGATGATGATGGAGATGATGATGAAAACGATGATGAAAATGACGACATTGAACACAATGGTAATAATAGCGATGATGACGTTAATGATTACGGCGATAAAAATAGTGATGATAATGATGATTATGATTATGATGATGAACAAAATGATGACGATGTAGGTACGATGATGATGACACTCAATATGATGAAAATGATGAATGCAACGCTAATGATGATGATGATGATGATGATGATGATGATAGCGATGATTATGATGATGATGATGATGATGATGAACACAGTTATGCTGAAGATAACAACGATGTACACGATGATGATGATGATGATGATGATGATGATGATGATGATGATGATGATGATGATGATGATGATGATGAAAACGACTAAGGGAACAAATATACGACGGGGGTTCGAGACGTCAATAAGGTGCGCCTTCGTATTCGTCATTGTCATCGCACGCCACACCGGATGCCCAATCAACACCCTCTCATCCTCTACGACCGGTGGCAAACAAGTTCTCTTATTCACTAATCACGGGCCGAGAAAACGAGCAAACAAGTCGAGTGGGGAATTAGCAGAACGCTTGGACGAGGATAAAGAAAAGTTGGAAAACAAAGACGAAATGTAAAGGAAGGAAAATACAAACAAAAATGGCGGAAAGTGGACGGAAAAGAAATAAAAAGATGGCGGATAAAAATGATTAAGAATAATACGAATTCAATATATTTTATCGACAAACGACACAGATATATATATATACATATATATATATATATATATATATATATATATATATATATATATATATATATACATACTTATATATGTATATATAAGTTGAGAAACCTAGTGCAGCACAATGGAAAGCGCCCCTTTTGTGAGAGCTGGTAGGGGGCTTCTACAATAATAAACCTTGTACCTAACTTGGTCTGTACTTGTGAGGCGCAGATGTGTTAAGCAGGTGTTTGTGATTTTGAAAATGTTCTGCTATGACTCAAGCCAAGAATGACAGTTTGTTTATAATATTGAACCAAGACAAAACGATATAAGACCTTAGAATTTGAAATGTCAAACCCGAAATAACTCATGGGTACAAAAGCAAAACGTTATGTATGAATGCCCCCCCTCTCTCTCTTTCCATCTCTCTCTCTTTCACTCTCTTTCTCTATTTCTCTCGTTAACTCCCCTTCTCTCTCTTTCAATGAAGAAAGAGAGAATTAAATATAATTCTATTGCTTTAAAAAGTTAAGGCTTGCATTTTGGGATCGCCGGATGCGACATAGCATGCGTCTGGTTTCAACTGGTCTTTATAAAAATATGCTCCTCATTGTTAAATCTTAAATAAATCATATATATTTTTATAAAAATGCATTTGTTCGCTATTTTTGTATAAGCGTTAAATTCCAGCATGCCATTAATGCCGACGATGGAAAGATACTTGTACGACGCAATGAAGACAAGAAGAGACCCATGCAAGCCAGTTATAGCCGACGACATTTCAACCCGTTGTGTTGCTGTTTCCATGTGCTATCTTTTGGATATCGTGCCTGACACCCGCAAGCTGGTTGCGTTTCCAGGACGTTCATCAATCAAGTAACTCTCCCCCAGGCTGGGGAAGCGATAGGACCATACTAGTAGATTATGCCCTTTTTTCTCTTCCCGGCAACGTCTTTGCCACCGAAGAGACGTTACAAGCCTGTCTCTGCGCTATCGTTATTTTCATGGCAAGTGTTCGACTGAACTCTAATCTATCGTTCTGATCGCCCTCCCTCAAAAAACTCGACCACTATAAACGATTTCTCCCACTCTATGTGCCTAAATCTAAACACAGATTCCATGAACAGAGTTTTTTTCCCAGTACTGTCCACCTGTGTAACACTGTTACGTTGATCTGCTTCCCCTTTAAATACAACATAGTGGCCTTCAAATCCAATGTAAACAAGTTCTTGTTGAGCCGTCCTCACAAATAATCAAATTCAACCAAATTTACATCATTAACGATTACTACACTACCACCTTACATTCATTAACGCTTATCCTCGAGTAACCTTCGGGCCTTGATAAGTGGTGAGTACGAATAAAAAAAGAGAAAATAAAGCATAAAGTCACATTGGAACTTTATTAAATTATCAAGTCAATAAGAGTCACAGAACGAGGAATGATGGAGAAACCGCTTTAGGCTATGGCATTTCGAAGATAAATGCTTCGCGTCAGAAGAGGAGAAAAAGCTGGCATTATGCGAATACAAAGATAAAAAAAACAACAACTTTGAAAACATTTAGATGAGAAATAAAAAAAAATTGCTAGAGAAAAATTGGAAATAATTTCTAAGCGATATGATGGAGGGGGGGGGAATAGAAAAAAAAAACGGACAGAAAAGAACAATAAATTCTATAATGAAATAAAACATTTTTTTAAAAATCTTATGAAAATCATTAACAATTTTTTTTTTTACAAACTTTAAAAAATTTTTTTAAAAACATTTAAAAATCCAAAAAAAAATACAAAATTTTTTTAACATTTAAAAAGTGATGTTAAAGATGCACAGAAGAGCTGGGATGCAATGAAACAAGATTTTTATTTTATTTATTCAAACATTATTGGCTACATATGTTCATACATGTTTCAGCCATGAATTCTTTTCTAAAACAGATGTATAAGTATTTTTCCTTCTTTTTTTTTGTGAGTGATAGGTTGAGAGGGAAAAGAAAGAGGGGAAATCCTATATTATTCTGGTAATATATTTCATTTATTCATGGCGATGCTTACATATAATTCTATTTCAGTCATTTTTATCATTCAGCCATGTATGTAATCATTATAAGAAACTCTTTTCACAAGAATAAAAAAAAATGTTTTTCAAATTAAAAAAAATATTTTTTATAAATTCAAAAAAATGTTAAAATTTTTTTTTTAAATTAAAAAAAGATTTAAAAAATATTAAAAAATATAAACATTTTGAACCATTTATAGACTATTGTTGAGACGAAGTAGGTTCATTTCACAGTCAGATTTCGGCGCGTTTTGCTTGATCTGTGTTGGTTAATAGAAATTCTTGTGTGCGGGGCGTTTGCTCAATTAGTAGAGTACTTGCCTCGCATGCAAGAGGCCCGGGTTTCGAATCCTGAGTTCGGATGTGTCTAACTGATGAGCCCAAATGAGAGCGAAACTCGAGTCTTGGACTTCCGGGTCGTTGACTTTCATGGCGCTTGTGGGCTGCGACGTTGTTTGGCTGTGGAATTTATTATATATATATATAATGGTTGTATCGATTGGTTTCCAAGATGTAAATCCAATGAAACTAACATAATTATTGAAGAGTGCTCCATTTAGGATAGAGATTGTGGATAGTTTGTTTATTATACAAACATTATTACATCAGCCACCCCCAAAGGATCGATTCTTTTTTGGGGTTGATGAGGTCTTATCCTTGAATTAGGGTTCCGCTGAAACATGTATGCTCATATGGAACTAATAATGCTTGAATAATAAAAAAGGCTGTATACATTTTTTGTTTTATTTTACTTCAGTCGAAGTTCTCAGAAATCGAGGGGCCCACTACCTGGGGCTAACACTTGAACTCTATATGAGATACATAGATATTCGAATGTTCCATTAAAGTTCTTTATCTCTCAAACACTGAGTTAGTAAAGAAATTGAGAACATAATTTTCCTTCGTCCAATTAACCATTTTTATACGTTGTAGTATATCTTTTATTTTGGTCTCTTGATCTTACTGGATTCCAGGACAGGAATTTATCTAGTCTGGTGGAGTATCCAGCTTCATGTTATTACTTGAGGTAACATCACTTGGAGAAGATGCACCATTCCTCGTAAAAGCTAATGTAGGTTAGCCATAGTGAGGAGATCTTATTTGGGCAGCGAATACTAAATGTGATTTTGAATATTTGATCAGGGTTTAGTTCTAGGGAAAAGTAATCTGATACCAGGTTCTTCTGACAAACCCTTGTACAGAGAGACCTAAGACACTCGATGATAGTGTCTAGTGTCGTTCAAGTTCTCTTCCCTTAGTATAGAAGGATTGCCACTATGTTGACTACTGACAAATTAACTTGCTTGTAGCATAAGAACAGATACTACACTTTGATTTATATATTTATTTTGCCAAAGAAAATCAACAAAACAAAATTAAAGCCAATCAAAAGACTGGGGAGGGGGAGCTTTGATCATCCTGGTAACTTTACCTTTGATTTTTTTTTTACATAGGAGTCACCACTTATCAAGACCCAGAGGCCACTCAAGGATAAGAGTTAAAGAGTACAGTATCAGAATCATAGTAACCGTTAGAAATGGAAAGTCGGTAAATTTGTTAATATAAGTGGAACGGCTCATAAAGAACTTGTTTACATTGGACTTGAAGAGGGCCATCTTGTATTCAGGGCATATAAACCCCTGTTTGTGGATGAATCTTAGATATGTGTGTTGTGGATGAATCTTAGATATGTGTGTGTATGTGTGTGTATGTGTGTGTGAGTGTGTTATTTCTACATCTAAATAACTTACAAACCCTTTTTTCCACCTCAAGGGCCGGCATTAAAATATATCTATTTTTCTTTAAGTGAATATTCTGATATCTATTTTCTCCCTCCACATCTGATTAAAAAAAAAATAAATAAATAAATAAACGAATGCATCTCTCTCGTTTATTTTGGTTGTGACGTCTCCCGTATTCTCCCCACCCCCTCCATTTCACACCTGCAGTTATTTATGCAAATCATATGCAAATGATATGCATGAATGCACCCAGTCCATGAATAATAATCATTTATAATTTCATTACAACTTGACTCATGTCAAAAATTGATTTCACCGCACACTTTTTTTCGCCCATTCGGTTCTCTCCCTTTCCCACCCGAAATAAACAAAACAAAAATTAAAAAAAAAGATTCAGTTTCCAGATGAGGGAGTGTTGATGGGATAGGGCGGTGAGAACGAGATTATAAAAAAATAAGACAATGAAGACGCTGTGGTTGTAAACTAATAGAATATTGCCAAGCAATACCTTAAATAAGTATTCAATTATCTTGCCTCCGTCTGGGATATATATATATATACATATATATATATATATATATATATATTATTTTACTATAATAATTAAATACCTACAGACACTAGTGTTTCATCCTTTCGGGATTCTTCAGTGCAGGGTGTCACGATTACTACCAGTCGAACGATTCGAACCCCGCGACACGAGACATCTCTGGCTCGATTAGCGGAGACCGTATCCATTCGGCTACTATTAACCGTGTGAAATAGCGTTGAATTTTAAACATTTTTTTTAATTTAAATGTTCATTACGTCAGACAGACAGTGATCAAATCGTTATACGATGATCTACGCATAAGAGCTAAATTGACCGACTTTTTAATTCAACGGAAAGTGCTCAACGATAAGAAACGAATTTTTTAAAGGGGCTGTCATAATTATTATTTTTTTTTTATACTAGCAGGGGTTACCCGGCGTTGCCTGGGTGATCGGCCCCCTTCCCACTCCGAGGGGTAACAAAAAAAGTCACCCCTCTGGATTTACATGCTTGGTGCCGGCCTCCCCCCTTCAGGGAGAGATAATCCCCAACCCCACATTCAGGGAGGAGGGTGCCTGGAGGCTTCTCCCCCCCCCAAGAAAAAAGTCACCTCCTCCTGGCCTCTTCGCCCCCCCCACCCTTAGGGGGGGACACCGGCTCCCTCCTTTGGGGGGAGAAACTGCCAAGCTCCCCCCTTTCGGGTGAGAAAATGCCAGGCTTCCCCTTTTGGTGGGGGGGTTGGTGGCGTGGCCTTCGTTATAAAGATGGCCGGCCAGCTGAAAAAATGACGTCATCGCCGAGGTCCCAACAAGCAAGATATGTGGAACTCTTAGACTGTCAATAATGAACAGTAATTTTTACAGACAGCGTTACAAAACTTCAAAATTGGATTGAAATAAAGAACACGATGATTTATACTTAAACTCATCTAATATTAATAATAAAAAATAATAAAAAAACACAAGTTGTTTGTTTAAGTATTATAAGCAATTGAATATTTCGTTGTATTATAGATTTTAAAGATTAGAATGCGTTCTTTAATTACTTATAAATTACATTTTAAAAAAGTGAAGGAACACGATTTGATTTGTAGTAAACTTGAAGTTTATTTAATATAATTAAATGAAAATTATGTATGTAAGATTATGAATATTTGAAGCAGAACACAAGCAAAACATTTGATATGAGTTAAGACAATAAACAAATATTAAAATTAAACTATTTTTTTAATCAAAATGAATTTTTTTTAAAAATCAAAATGAATGTTTTTTAATCGAAATGAACAATATTTTTTTAAAATCAAAATGAATATTTTTTTAATCAAAATGAATATTTTGTAATGGGTTTGTATTACTGTACACATAGATTCGAAAAAGTTGTCAAAAAACAAATATATAACAAATAAATGTTATCAAAGGCAAGATAAGTTACTTTTCTACCAAACTGGATATATTTTTCGTATTTTTATTCAATGTAACATGTTTATTCAGCTCGAAAACCATACAGTGTTTACCGATGTATTGGAAAATTCAAAATGGCGTCTGACTCCCTCTTTAACACGGTAAGTTTGGGAAAAAGTGTTATAAATAAAAAACTGGATAAAATACTATTAAAACTCGCTCAATATATGTTAACGTGACATAGCTTGACATATATTAGGCGGGTTTTTAATAGTATTTTGTCTAGTTTTTTATTTATAACACCTTTTCCCATACTTACCGTGTTAAAGAGGGAGTGAGGCGCCATCTTGAATTTTCCAATACATCGGTAAACACTGTATGGTTTTCGAGCTGAATAAACATGTTACATTGAATAAAAACACGAAAAATATATCCAGTATGGTAGAAAAGTAACTTATCTTGCCTTTGATAACATTTATTTGTTATATATTTGTTTTTTGACAACTTATTCGAATGTATGTGTACAGTAATACAAACTCGTTTTTCGAGCTGAATAAATATGTTACATTGAATAAAAACACAAAAAATATATCCAGTTTGGTAGAAAAATAACTTATCTTGCCTTTGATAACATTTATTTGTTATATATTTGTTTTTTGACAACTTTTTCGAATCTATGTGTACAGTAATACAAACCCGAAATGAACTTAAGACCACGAGTGAACGCGCGTTTTTTTAGTTTAGTTTAATATATATATATATATATATATATATATATATATATATATATATATATATATATATATATATATATAATAAGTATTTTTAAATTTTATCTTTCTAGCTTTAAAAAAAAGTTTAAAAATTTTATCAGCCGGCATAATTTATTTTTAAATATTGAAAAATTTCAGGAAAATTAATTTTTGCTAGATTTTTAAAACATGTGTGTCAACAGCTTAAAAAATCGTCTCTTAGGACGGTAGTGAACGTGTGTGTGTGTGTGCGTGTGTGCGCGTGTGTGCGCGTGTGTGCGCGTGTGCTGGGTAGTAATACTAATAGTGTCCTTTGGAGGACAGCGTTTGTTTTCGTGTTGTGTGTACGTGTGTGCGGCTAGCGCCAGAATGGCGGACGTGGTGTCGGAGGTTGGATTGTGATGGCTGGTGTAAGTTTCGTAATTTTGTAATTTGTAAATGGCAAGTTAGGAAAAAAATAAACCCTTCCAAGATGGACAATAAATAAGGCCATAATATTTCATGATAAATTTAAGAGCGTAGGAACCATAGTTTTTTAGGAGATGTGATTATTGGATTAACCAATCAGAAATCGTCTGTGGCACACACATCCCTGTTATATATATATATATATATATATATATATATATATATATATATATATATATATATAAAGACATAAAATTTATTGTAAATTGAATTTACTTGATTCCTCCGGCCTTGGCAGACGTGTTTTAACTATTCTCTCCAGTGCTTTTTCTGCGCACATTTGAACTTTTCTTTTAATGATTTTGAACTCATTCCATTTGTGATTTTTTCCAAGGAATTCTGCATTTTGGATCATTTTGGACTATTTGGAACTTACCTGTTGGATTGGAAGTTTTTAATTCGACCGTGTTTGGCTTTTACCATTCTTGGATTTTTTTACCCTTCACCGGACTATCCATTCATGTGAAATCTTTTTATCATTTTTTCTTTTACCTCCTATTCCCCTTACCTCACCTTTTTTTTTTTAACCAAGTAAGATCTGTGACTTACTTGTCGTTTCATTAAATACTTTTACATGCAAAATCCGATCCCACATTTTGCTAATTCCTGCCCTTTGATGAGAAGGAGGGTATTTCTTCGAAACTCCGCGGATTAAGGACTATCCACTTATCTTGTGCTTCCTTTTTAAAATTAAATATATTTTAACTCCTTTTCAAGATGTTTTTAACAGGTTTTATTAATCATTTGTTCATATATATATATATTTTTTCTTTCTCTCTCTCTCTCTCTCTCTCTTTATATATATATATATATATATATATATATATATATATATATGGTGAAACTGGTAATTAGTAAAAACCTGAAAAGAGTACTCAATACTATTGCAGAGAAAATATGTGTTTCATTTTTTTTATTACAGTTTTATCTGCTTGGTTACACATGTTTCGGATTTAACCAAACAAATAAAACGGTCATAAAAAATAAAACACACACACACACACACACACACACACACACACACACACACACACACACACACACACACACACACACACATATATATATGCTCTCTATTTGTTTTTACGTAAATAGTAATATGTTGCTACACAGTAATGAGCATGTTTCGGTCATCTAGAGACATCATTGCTTTCGTATAAGCTGTATCGCCTGAACAGGTCTCTAGTTACTGCTAACAAACTGACCGAAACATGCTCATTACTGTGTAACAACATATTACTGTTTACATAAAAACAAATAAAAAATGTATACTCTGCTCTACTTTGGTATTGAGCACTCTTATATTAACCTCGTTAAACTTCATTGGTTACGTAACATCTGGGAAACAATAATCTCAGATTATTTCCTTAATCTATGGATTTTCAATGCATGGCTCATATCTTCAGAGGAAATATATTTAATAGAATAATCATTATGAATAACCATAAATCTTGCTATTTAGCACATATATAGAAAATTAGAGTAAAAAATATTTTTTAAAAGAACATAAATATGGATATCAATTTAAGATAATACAACGTGAGAATTGGATTATTCAAGAAAAGGATATGCATTCCGAAATCCACGATTCCAATAGTGTCCCGGGAATAATGATTAAGATTAGATTTATATAATCCATACTGGTTAATAATTCCAATATCGAAGATATTGTCAAAAATTGTAAAATCCAACTTACGGAAAAAATGGCAAAAATCCTTGGCTACAGTAAAAAGTTTGTACAGCTAATCTCTCTCTCTCTCTCTCTCTCTCTCTCTATATATATATATATATATATATATATATATATATATATATATACAATTATTTTATTACTATAATAATTAAATACCTACAGACACTAGTGTTTCATCCTTTCGGGAATCTTCAGTGCAGGATGTCACGATTAACACCAGTCGACAGATTCGAACTCGGCAACACGAGCCATCTCTGGCTCGATTAGCAAAGACCGTATCCATTCGGCTACCATTAACCACGTGAAATAACGTTGAATTTAAACATTTTAATTTTAAATGTTCTTTACGTCGGTCTGAGAGTGATCTAATCATTATAAATTGACCGACTTTAATTCAACTGAAAGTTCTCAGCGATAAGAAACAAGTTTCTTAAAGATGCTGTAACACACACACACACACACACGCACACACACACACACACACACACACACACATATATATATATATATATATATATATATATATATATATATATATATATATATATAAGCACATGGCAGAAATCCATGCAATAATTCACAAAAATGTGTACAAGGAAAAAAGAAAAGATTCCAATAATATTAATAAAAGAAAAATAAGATGTGCTTTTCACTCTACTCTACTTATTTTTCTTTTATTAATATTATTGGAATCTTTCCTTTTTTCCTTGTACACATTTTTGTGAATTATTCCATGGATTTCTGCCTTTGGATTATTATGGACCATTTGTTCCAATTACGGGATTTCCTTGGATTATATATATATATATATATATATATATATATATATATATATATATATATATATATATATATATATATATAACTACTTCATTTACTCACATAAAATTAATATACGAAAGTATAGATTTATGCGTAAACTTTAAGTATTTACTTCAAAAGTGCTCAATACGTAGGTAGAGCTAGTTAGTAAGTTAAATATATGGCGATTAAGCTACACTGAATATTCCGCGTTTCATCAACTCTAGGACTCTTCAGGCTTATGCGCGAATTTTGTGGTTGTCTGTCGTTTTTATATACGCACCTTCTATTGAGATTTTAGTTAGCCAATCAGCTTTCTAGCATCCACCGCGCCCTTCCTATCAGCCAATGAACATGCACTTACTGGACAAAGACTTATTTGACCTCTTCTTATTCCTTTTAAACTGTTTATTAATATTCTTTGCGTTTGGCAGCCATCAAACGCAAAGAATAGTAATAAACAGTTTAAAAGAATGTTTATGAATATATTTTGGCGAAGAAGCTCGCCTTCATCAAGATTTTTTTCCATTACGCCGCATGGTGGTACCGTTAAGCGGGACAAGTTCGTTTTGTCGTTGTTCAACGGTGTTTGGTTTTGCAGGAAAGTACTTGGCGTGTGCCGAAAGGAATATTTAATTAGATTAAACAAGAAACTAATCAATATATATATATATATATATATAAAAGTGAACGTGTCTGTCTGTCTGTCTGTCTGTGTGTATGTGTGTCTGTCTGTCTGTGTACATTTCCCTACGCAATAACTCTGTCAATTTTTAGTCTATAGACTCGAAATTTGAAATACCGGGTACTGAGATTTGGGAAAATCGATGTGACGGGTGTCAGCCAGAAATTTGGCTGTTAAGGGGTCAAATTTCAACGATTTGACCTTTAAGAACTCTACCAAACTCCTCCGACAATTTTGGGTCTAGACACTTGAAATTTTAGATATAGGTTCCTTGAACTTGGATCTAACTTAATAAAGTGATTTAAGCCCGAAACTATAAATTTTAAGGGGTCATAATAGGGGTCAAAGTTTAAAAGATTAACCATATTTTTTTTTTTTTTTTTTTTGCTTTTTTTGCACAGCATACACCTCCAAACACCCGAGCAACGCCGGGCACCCCTGCTAGTATATATATATATATATATATATATATATATATATATATTGATTATATATATATATATATTATTGATACTATTTTCATAAGTATATATACACAACTTAGAATTAATAAATTTACTAATTATTAAATAGAACATTTTGGTAGAGGATTCATGAATTAATCAAAATTGTTAGTACGAATAGTTGGGTTTGATGGATTTGTTTGATAAAAATTCAGTACGGCGTAATGGAAAAATATAAAGGTAACTGCAGCTTCTCTTCCAATTTTCGGATTTTTACCGTGTCAAATCACATTTCAATTCCTTTTGATGGATTGATTGTTGCTATTATTTTCTGATGAGTTAAGAGTTTAATTGATTCA
>NC_136522.1:73993084-74000584 GCF_053919585.1 Euprymna scolopes
GCTGGCATTTCGCGGGAAATAGTACACATACAATACTAAATTGGAAAAAAAAAATTGGATAAGTTTAGAGTCTACTACTACTACTACCACTACTACTACTACTGCAATAATAATAACTAACTCATTCATATGTAACATATTGATGTTGGCATTCTGTAGCTGTTCAGCGTAAATGGAGACGCTCTGATATTATTGTACCTATTTACTATGCCCCCCCCCCCCCACGGGACAGAGTTAGACACCAGGATCGTTTTTTAACGTGAAGAAAAGGTACAAAAAATAAAAAATTGTCCCAGTTGTGAAGGACTGATCCTCCACTGAAAGAGAACAACAAATGGAAGTGCAGCATCTGAAGAACAGATACTACACTTTGAGATATTTATTTGCTCCCCCACCTAGCAAATTAGGCACATGGCCGATTTTTAAAGTGAGGAGTGTAGGGGAAATGGGGACCAACTCCCCGGGGAGTAGGGGAGCTGGATAGTGACAATTGGTATGAAGGGTTGCCCCTACATTGACCAAGGTCTTATATGTGGGGTCGCCCCCACATATGGTCTTTGCTTGCAGTATCTGCCAGAACAGATGGTATTTATTTGCTCCCCCACCGAGCAAATTAGGCACAAGGCCGATTTTTAAAGTGAGGAGTGAAGGGGAAATGGGGACCAACTCCCCGGGGAGTAGGGGAGCTGGATAGTGACAATTGGTATGAAGGGTTGCCCCTACATTAACCAAGGTCTTATATGTGGGGTCGCCCCCACATATGGTCTTTGCTTGCAGTATTTGCCGGAACAGATGGTATTTATTTGCCCCCCCCCACCGAGCAAAGTAGGCACAAGGCCGATTTTTAGAGTGAGGAGTGAAGGGGAAATGGGGACCAACTCCCCGGGGAGTAGGGGAGCTGGATAGTGACAATTGGTATGAAGGGTCGGAACAGATACTACACTTTGATCTTGACCAAAATGGCCAAGTCGTTCTGATATTATTGTAGCTCTTTTGTTAAAACTGCAAAAGTATTTATCTAAGCTAGCAGAGATGCCCGGCGTAGTTCGATTGTAAAGTACGCTTAAATATTATATTTCGTTGATATTATTATAGAGTAAATGTTTTATCGATTTTTATATATTACGAGCCTGAGTGCCCGGCGTTGCCCGGGTGTTTAGGGTGTGTTTTGAGAGAAAAAAGTGGTAGTAGGCAGGTAGGCTCGAACCCATACCACGAAGGAGGAAAAGAACACTAAAGAACGTCTTTGCTGTTACGCCCGTCGCCAAACCGGAAGTGGCGTGGGTTTAAATTAAGGCTAGTCAATCGAAAAGAGGGGATGACTTTCGAAAATATCGGCGAAAAAAGCGACCCCTCCTTGTAGAAAAGTGCCCAGTTAGGGATGAAGGAATTAATGTTTTTAGGCGAGTTTTTGATATTTGTCGTCTGAAAGGTCCAACTTAAAAAAATACCGAGCTCATTAAAATCCGTCGCCTCTGTCGAAAGTTTTAGGCAGACATACATACATACATACATACATACATTTAAACAGACAGGTGAGATTTATATATATTTATATTATTTGGGTGCATCAGCTTGAATCGAAACCGAACCTAAAACTTATGAATATATATATATATATATATATATATATATATATATATATATATATATATATATATATAAACTTGAGTTCCTTATACTATAATCGAACCCGAAACAAAACTTATGAAAAATTCTTGGTAAAATTACAAGAAATGAAGTCTAAAACAATTAAAGGACAGTCACTTGGATGTTTCATGTTTGTAGACAAAAAACTAACAAAGGAGTTTGGTAGGCAAAATTTTTAAACAAATGTATATATACGCATACATAAATATATATAGAAAGAGGTTTGTGCTTACTCTAAGCTTTTTACGCAAATATTACGCAAATATAAATCATGTAGAATATCTTCATGAATATAATTACACGTAATAGTTAACTAAAGATGATCATCCCATAAGAAAACCGAAAAAAACTAATAGGGAATCAAAATTAATGTTTAAAAGAATATGTACATTAGGTAGATATTTTGCAGATGAATACAATTCCACGATCCATATATAACAAAGTTGTATTTTATTTTTTAATAAGTAGAAAAAGTTTTTTTTTATACGAATATCAATACACACACACACACACACAAACATTATAGTAGTATAGATACCAAGTTATAGATATTCAAGAGAGAAAACTAATGAATTTATCGATTTTTATTAGAAGTGCTCAATAAAAGAAGAGCAAGATATATTTTTATAAATATATATAAATTTACAAGGTTGCGACGCTAGGCATGCAATCTCTCTCTCTCTCTCTCTCTCTCTCTCTCTCTCTATATATATATATATATATATATATATATATATATATCTTCTTCTATAATATAAAGCAGAACGTCTGTGTGTGTGTCTGGTCATGAATAGGCTCCTATATGGTTAATTAGTATAGAAAACTGATCACATATAATGATAGAAGATGAATCGAGACATAGGAATGGGTATGTTTGATCTGGCATAATGATAATTCATTAAAATTGTGGGGTCTGCGTACACGCCTGGTCCACAAAGTATGGAAATAAAAAATTTACAAATTAAAATAAAAAAAACGTTTACAAGTGTTTTTGATAGAGATGTACATAATAATACTTTGATAAGTATGTTTTAACTTAAATGGGGATGGTATTATAAAATTGTGGGGTCTGCGTTCGCCTGGCCTCCATAGAATGGAAATAGGCACAAACTTTAATAAAGACTTTTCATATCTATCTGCGTAAGTATACTTTGATAATTATGTTTCAGTTTTAAGAAATATGGTATGATAAAATTATGAGGTGTTCGTTCACGCCTGACCTCTATAGAATGGAAATATGTTACAAAGTTAAACAAGGTTTTTTTTTTTAATATAGATTCACAGAATATTGTGATAAGTGTTTCAGTGTGAACAGGTATGGTATAATAAACTATGGAGTTTATATATTTTATTTTTACTTTCATCATATTTTGATACTCTCAAATTCGAAGCTATCGCTTTACAACCCTTCCTTTTCATAACCTATCATAAATCAGAGTCCGTTTTCTGTAGGCTGTTTTTGAACCCAGTCAACGACGGGTACTTTTGCTAGTATATATATATATTATTTTATATTGTATATATGTGTATTTCCTTTAAACAATTCCTAAATATTTATTTTTTATAAACCGTGAAATTAACAAATAAACAAAGAATAAAAACAATTAAATTATCAAAACAATACAAAACGCTGCAATATTTTTATCAGCTGAATTTAACATTCCAATGATGCGAAACCGAAATCTCACAAGATTGATTAGAAAATTTGAATCCACAGGAAGTGTAAGCTATACTAAAAGAGCGGGCAGTCCAATTGTTGCATCAAGATTAGAAAAGTCCGATGAACCACAAGAATCGTTGCTGCGTTCTCCTCAAAAATCAAGTAGGCAACCTCTCTCCCACAGAAGAGACGTTGCGAGCCTGTCTTTGTTTTATTTTTATTCCCATCGCAGGTGCTCGTCTGAGCTCCAATCTCTGCCCTCCCCATCGCCAATCTTTCACAATAAACAGCCGTCTAGCTGAAACCACTGTCAAAAATTTTCCCCACTCTTTAGCTGTGCCAAAACCAAAACGTAGATTCCATGAACAAAGCTTCTTTCTTAGAACTGCACGCCCGTGGAACTCTCTACCGCTTGCCTGTTTCTCCCCTGACTTCAACATGGATTTTTCAAGTCCAACATAAACAAATTCCTGATGAACCGACCCCCCCTAATTAATGACACTTTATCAAATCTTCAATACTGCAACACCCATTGATTACTGTACACAAAATAACCGTTATCCCCGAGTGGCTTCTGGGCCTTGATAAGTGGTGACCTTCGTGTAAAAAAAGGCGTCTTTCTGCATAGATAGTAATCAGTGATAGGAGTGTTCACAGAATGTTGAAGAAGCTAAAGATGAGACCTTACATTCCACGTGTGCTTCAAAGTTTGCATGATGGATATTAAGATAGACGATTGCAATTTTGTGAAATTTTTATGAATAAAGTTAATAAAGATATAACGTTGCTTGAAAAGATATGGTGTATTGACATATCAATCGACATTATTGTGTGTATTGGAGCAATGAGAATCCTCCTGTCATCTTGAAAAAGGATATTAATTTGCCAAGAATAACAGTTTAGGTCGACATTTCTTGTATGGGATTAAAAGGGCCAATATTCATTGAAAATACTGTGAATCGAGATAATTATTTACTACAAACGGAATTTTGGCAAAGACTTGAAAATTAGAACAATATTCTTTTTCAACAGGATGGAACTCCACTCTATTTTAGGTTAAGAGTTAGAGAATGGTTAAATGAAAAATTTTGAAGTTAAGTGTATAGGACGAAGGGGACCAATTGAATAGCCGGGTTTGTATTACTATACACATAAATTCGAAAAAGTTGTCAAAAAACAAATATATAACAAATAAATGTTATCAAAAGCAAGATACGTTACTTTTCTACCAAACTGGATATATTTTTCGTGTTTTTATTCGATGTAACATGTTTATTCAGCTCGAAAAACATACATTGTTTACCTATGTATTGGAAAATTCAAAATGGCGCCCGAGTCTCTCTTTAACACGGTAAGTTCGGGAAAAGGTGTTATGAATAATAAACTAGACAAAATACTATTACACAACCACCGAATATATGTCAACCTATGTCAGGGTAATATATATTGAGCGAGTTTCTAACAGTATTTTGTCTAGTTTTATATTTACAGCAACTTTTCCCAAACTTACCGTGTTAAAGAGAGAGTCGGGGCCATTTTGAATTTTCCAATACAATTTTTCGAGCTGAATAAACATGTTACATTAAATAAAAAACACTGAAAACATATCCAGTTAGGTAGAAAATAACTTATCTTGCCTTTGATAACATTTATTTGTTATATATTTGTTTTTTGGCAACTTTTTCGAATTTATGTATACAGTAATACAAACCCGAATAGCCATAACGATCACCAGACCAAACACCACCAGACATTTCTGTGAGGGGTATTGAAAGATAGTTTACAATATTAAGCTGAAAACAATACGTAAATTAAAACATGCAATTTCGGATAATTTTTATGGAATTACCATTGAAGTGTGTCAAAAAGTTTGTAAAATTGTCGCTGATAAAGTTCCAAATTTTATGGAACATAAAGCTAATCAAAAAATAAAAACACAGAAAAATCTTTATAATGTACGTATCCCTGGCGAAATGAAGATGTCATATTCCAAAAGTAACGTACATTGACCATGTAGCTTTATTTTAATCGAGAAATTCAACTTTTATGAGTAAGCAAAACGAGCCTTGTAATGTTATCGATTTCACATTAATCACTTTAAAATGTTTTTTTTTAAATATAAAAATAACTACTTGATCAATTTACGTGATTTTTGGGATTTAACATTTTCGTTTAATGATTTTTCTGTATTAAAAAAAAATTGGCTGAACTGTGGGCTTGCGCCCCAAAACCGTTAATAAATAATTATAGAATTAAAAAAAAAAAAAGAAAAAAACCAACGCAGACGATTTTTACGCGGTATTTCATAGACCATCCAAATGAGTAAACAAGTAATAAAAAAGGCTTAGCTACGTGATTAGGTTAGGCTATTTTATCCGGCGGTTACGATAACGAATGGGGAATAAATATTCAGTCCGCTCCAAGTCGAATTGAATAAATGGGCGATCAACTTGTTATTAAGTCAAACGACAAACAAACAAGATGGAGGACGGGAAATAAAGAAGTCGGATGCATATTCATGACCACACTCGACGCATGCGCAGACGCCATGAATTAAGGATACGTAACAATTTGAGCATGCGTAGTCGGAGCATAATTTAAACTACTAAGAACTGTCATTCTTTTTCTAAATACAATGCTTACCACATTTAAGGGTGCCTGTGTTATGAACATGTTTTATGGTAATCGCTCCAGACAAGACATGTAGTCACTTGATGTAAGGCGATAAAAAGTAGTACTATTTTTAGATAAAACTTTAGCCGACAAATAATGTTAGATAAATGTATGAATAAGTTTTATTTCTTCAATTTAGATAATCGGAGACTCACCTTCTCTAACCCCGCCATGAAAAGGGCGTTTTATTTTTTTCAAAATGGAACAAATTTTGGTCTGGGAAACACAAGTTGTTGACAGTAGAAACAAAGATAACACAGTCTAAGACAACATATCTCTTGAGCTGACATAGGTTAAATATGATGGAAAAGAAAGGATCCGAGCCGACTTAAATCAATGTTTGAATATATAAAACTTGTGATATTTCAGTGTTTTATTTAAATAAGGTATTAATTGATTTACAAATAGAGTCGAACCTTCTTGAATATCCAGATCGGGTGTAACGTAATCCAGGAGGCACTTGACATAAATACTCATATGGCGAGTGTGACACAATGATAAAGAACCCTTTTAGTGAATCTACGGCTCTTCCTCAGTAAATTAATATTTTGTACGATTTATTTGCAATAGAGACAGTTACAAAAAAATGGTGATTGCAAAAGAGAGGCTCTCATAAAAGAGAAACGATTGCAAAAGAAGGACGATTGTAAATGAGAAACGATTGCAAAAGAGAGCTGATTGCAATAAAAAACAAACAAACAAAAATGAGATGATTGCAAAAAACGACAGTTGCAAAAGAGAGATGATTGCAAGAGAGAGATAGTTAACAAAAAGAGAGACTCTTGTAAAAGAGATACGATTGCAAAAGAAGGTCGATTGTAAAAGAGAAACGATTTCAAAAGAGAACTGAGTGCAATAGAAAGACAAAAATAAGGCGATTGCAAAAGAGAGACGATTGCAAGAGAGACGATTGCAAAAGAGAGACTAGTAATGGTTGTAGTAAAATGTTCTGACTAATTATGAAGGCAAAGCATTCGGTTTGTATATTGGGTGAACGGGCTGACAGCATCTAATCTGCCTGTGCGTATCCATTGGGTTTGCCGATGAGTATGTCGGCGGTTCTTCGTAAAACCGGACGCGGTTCCTGTTTGTAGCGATCGTTTGTCGGGCAAAGGGAAACGGGTTCTGCCAATATAGCAACCACCGGTACGGAAAGAGCAAAGCACTTGAGAATAAATTGGACGTCGACAGACACCGGAAACAAGAAGGATGCGACAGTGGCGAAGGAGATTGGCAGCGGGATAGAGGTGGAGGGTGAGTAGATGGACCGGACTGGAGGTGTAGATTCCGGATTAACGAAATATAGCATATAAAGAGTGAGTGCGAGAAAATATGTGTGTAGTTACGAGAAAGAGCAAGAGCGAGAGAGAGAGAGAGAGAGAGAGAGAGAGAGAGAGAGAGAGAGAGAGAGAGAGAGAGAGAGAGAAGATAAATAAAAAGCAAAGATAATTAGAGGAAAGGAGAGAAAAAAGATAAAGACAAAGAAAGTACTTTATATCATAATTTTCTATTTATAC
>NC_136522.1:74005584-74018084 GCF_053919585.1 Euprymna scolopes
TTGTGGGTCGGCACCAAGTTCTGCTACCATATCCAGGGTCTGCCAACGACCACCTGACTTCACCAGAGAACCACCTTACTCTTTTACACATACAGGTACACATCCAGGTACACTTTCAAGCCAGATCCAAAGATGTGAGGGTGCATGATGTACCTCTCACTTGGAACAACACTAAAGACCATAACCGTGGCTGGAAATTTTGTTTTCATCACCCTGGGCACACCCTGTTATTCGTGGCAATCCAGTGATGCACCTTGAGGGTCCTAAGAGTGGTCCTGTTGTTATTACTTGGACCGGTAGAGAGCATGAGCTGTACGGCGGCGCATCTCCAATCTCACTCGTTGAACATTATGTCACTTTCACATATGATAGAAGTCTCCTATCGCTGTTGAGATGTGTACACAACTGGCCAACTAGTAGATGGTCTGCAAAAAACAACATAATAATAAAAAACAACAAAAAACGATTTTTATTAGACGGAAATGGAATCATATCGTCTTTTCTAGAGCGACAATTTTATCATGTCACCCTGCATATATATTTTGTAAGTCCACTCTAAATCGATAGGAATGCTTCGAATAATTCATGGAAATTGGCACAGATCGTAAACGTCGCTTTTCCGTGCGTGTTGAGCCCAGCTGTCTGTGGGTTCGTCTGATTATTGCGTTCCTCCTTTAAGTGCCGTCCTATGTGGAATTACAGCTTCACGAAGGGTGAGTTTGGAAAGTCGCCGGAAACGGATAGAGAGGCTGTCGAAGTCAACAGACTTGGAAGATACGCACGAAAACAGAACGGAATAAAAAGAAAATAATAAAATACAATAATAACTTACGATTAAATGACAGAGTTGCATTGTGGGATTGCCGGGAGAAAGAGGTTTTTGAGGGTAAAAATATTTCCAGACACCGCGACACGCGATGGTATGTTTTGGTGCGTGATATTCACTAATGCAGTGTCATTTCCGGCTGACATTTTATTTCAGATGATGGCCGATCTTACATGACATAATCGAAAGACTCTTGTTTTTAACTGGTGTGGTTACCTGGAGTTGCCCGGGAATATGGACGACAAAATAAAAGGGTTAAAAAAAGAGGTAACATCTTTCCTTTAAATCCCCCTCTCTATCTATATCTCTATTCACTTCTCCCCTTAGACTTCTTTCTTCAATTCTCCCCCCCCCGACTTTCATTCCCCATCTTTGTTTCTTTTTCATGTCTCCCCTTTTCCTTCCTCTCTCCCCTCTATCGATTTCTGTGGCAACTGGAAAACAATCGTTGACGAATGATTAAATAATTAACAGGAATGAGAAATATACGAGGTGTCTTCAATAAGTTTCCAGACATTTTTTGTATGGGCACTTTTATTGATAGTACACACATGAAACTCTTGTCCCCTTCGAAGTAATCTCCTCCGGCTGCAATGCGCTAATACCGTTCCAACAACTTATGGAAGGCTCCATTGGTCAGTCATCTCATAAGATGTATAAAAATAACATAATTAATTTTCAAACGTCTACATCAATTTAAAATGGGTGTACAAAAAAAAAAGAAGATTTTTGGGCAGCTAAAAAAACAAAAAAAAACAAAAATCAAACAATAACGCGCAGCAAATATGAATTTATTAATATAACAACCCAAGTTTGCCCAGCTGGGCCAACTTGAGTCCTTATACCGGAAAAATGGTAAATAAAACGTTGTTTAGTAAATCGTTATTTTTTGCATTTTATTTTGCATTTCCATACACCAAACATGGGTATAGATATCACTAAAACATCCGCTGGGTCATAAGCTTCATTTCAGTACCTTACTTGCCTGGGTGGGTTTCCTGTAGGCTGAGATAAACCGCGTCATCACACGCACACACACAGTAAATCGAACTTACTAAGGGAGATAATAACTCCCGGTGAATACCGTAAAAATATCCAGTAAATAAAACGTTGTTTAGTAAATCGTTATTTTTTTTGCATTTTTTTGCGTTTGTTTTGCATTTCTATACACCAAACATGGATATAAATATCACTAAAACATCCGCTGGGTCATAAACTTCATTTCAGTACCTTACTTGTCTGAGTGGGTAGCCTGTAGGCTGAGATAAACCGCGTCACACACACAGACAGACACTAAGAAACTTTATAATAAGATGTCTACGAAAATAGTCGTCATTGTATTATAAATATAAAACTGACCCTTATGAGATAAATTAAAAAATACTGATAAATACTCAGAAAGTAATATTGTGCTACATAGTTCAATACAAATAATAAAATCACATTGTAAGAGACAATCTTTAATTTACTACTCAGTCCAGCACCTCTTGGCAAACAATGTTCTATTTTACTCCGTTTCTTTCGAATGTTCTATTTTTTGCATAACTTTTTGTTGACGTCTTTCTTTAGTATAAAAACGCTGTACATCGAAATTACTTAAAACAATGATCGTATATTATTATAAATATATTTGAAAACGAGGCTACATTAAAGGTAGGTCGCTCTCGTATTTTTGTCTAGATTGACATTTTTGAAGTCAAATTTGGTGAATTTGACCTTTTTTAAAAAAAAACAGTTTGGCCTTAAAAATTGTATTTGGCTTCTTCAAAGCCTAACACAAGTAACAGGCCAGATATACAGAGATAATATTAAAAATGGGGATTAATCGAGCATCTGCCATGAAAATATTTGTCCATAATACATGCGTGAATACTTAATGGCTTCGGCTGAAGAAAAACTGCACCAAGTTCCAGGGTATTTCACTAATTACATTTTAAAACGTCTTCTTTTTCTAGTGAGATAAACAACCTCATTTAGACATTTTAATGCATCTAAAACCAAGCTCCTATCTTTTCATCATAACCGCTCTGCTCCCCCCATCTGCCCCCAATTGAATTGAATAGCTCTCGTCTTGGGGAAGCACCATGTTTTGACACGCTCCTGGGACAGACTTTCATACCTGGAATGAAGTGGAACGTATGCATCAAATCTGTTTCCGAGATAGCTGGAAAAATGGTTGGATTGCTCCACCACTCCAGTAGATATTTATTGCCGATACATATCTCTATCTAGATATATATGACAGGCAAATACGCCCTACAGCGGAAGACTGTTGTCACATCTTGACAGGAGCTGCTCGACCCCTCCTATCTTGCTTTGACAGAGTTCAAAACCGCATTCGAAACCTAGTAGGTGATGCCCTTTTCTCTTTCCTGCAACCTCTTTCCCATGGAAGAGACGCTGCGAGCCTGTCTCTTCTCTATCGTTATTTTCATGGCAATTGCTCGTCTGAGCTCCAATCTATGATAACCCCTTCCTAAACTTTCACACAAAAACACTCGTCTACCTAAAACCACTATCAACAAATCCCCCCCCACATTCTATCTGTGACTAAATCTAAACGCAGATTCTATGAACAATGTTTCTTTCCTAGAACTGCCCGCATGTTCCATTAGCCGGCTGATTACAATATGGTAGTATTCAAGTCCAATGTAAACAAGTTGTTTTGTAGCCGTCTTATTAACTAATCCAAATTCTACTAAATCTACACCATTACTAAACTACCACCTTACATCCCTTATCCTCGAGTGACCTTCGGGCCTTGATAAGTGGTGACTGCCAAGTAAAAATTATAAATGTGTAAAATGAAAGGGAATGTATTTTTTACTTATAAAAAAATCTCTATAAAACCAAAATTCGTCATAGAATATTGTGGTTACATCTGAGTTGCTACACCAATCACTAATCTCTCTCATTTAGACAGGGTGCAGGGGAAAGCGTCTGACATAATAAGTCCCATGCTGTCTGTCAAACTCCACCCCCTGTCCCATCGACACGATGTTGCATCCAAGTGTTTTTTTTTTAATAAATGCATCCACGGAATGTGCTCCGACGAGCTTATTGAACTTGTACCACTTCCAACATATTCCTGACTGACAGCAAAATCACACCCCTTCACTACCTTTCGATTCAAATAACTTCTTTCATAGAACCACTTGCTTCTGCAATCCCTCTCTCTACCCCCTGTTTTCCCAACAAGATACAGAAATTTAAATGTAATGTGAACAAACATCTTGCTGCACAACTCCCCACTTAGGATGGCCATTATAAACGTGACCTCTAATTGCCAGATACATCTTCTCACCAAATACATTTCATGGGAAATATGCTTTATTTGAGGTGAAATAAAGTTTTAACAGTTTTCAAGAATAATAATTGTAACATTTTTAATAGGTCTTGGGCTGTCAACTAAGCCCCAACCCCTGTCCCATCACCGCAATGTTGTAACTCGTGCCTGTTTTACATGTACCTTAATCGTATGTGCTCTGATGAACTCATCGTACTTGTGCACCCTCTACCTTACATATCCCCACCAAGATTGTTTAGCAACCAAATCTAACTCATCGCCCTTGTACCCATTTGACGTACGCCTCCCAACCCGTTTAGTAACAAAGTTCCACCCCTTCACTGTAGGATCCCCATACATACCGGAATCCTTTCTACTCTTTTTTTACACAGGAGTTACCATTATCAAGGCCAAGATGCCACCCGAGGATGAGGAACAATATCATAGTAATCGTTAGTAATGTAAACTACGTAAATTGGATTACTTAAGAACGTTGGACTTGAAAACAACCATGTAGTCTTCTGTGTAAAAGAGGTTACAGAGAAGAGAAAAGGACATACCCTCCTAGGCAACGAAATCTATTTTGAACTCTGTCAAGGCAGGATAAACTATTTCTAGCAGCTCCTGCTCAGATGTGGCAACAGTACTCCATCTTTGGGCGTACTAATAGTTGCCAGACTTTGGAATTATTTCCCTGTTAACTGCATACCTGACTGTACTGACAAGCAGAAGTTTAAATGTAATGTGACCAGACATTTACTCATCTCATGGTCTCAAATAATGTCGTATTTCGGGGTTCACATTTACAATAGAAGCCATACACAGTGGAGCTGAGAGATAGATTTATAATGGAAGTCTTTAAACAGGAGGGGGTGCATTATTGGAGAGGGAGATGCAGTCAACCTTTGAAAGGAGTTTCCATACAAAGTTTATTATACAAGAAGATGAAAACAAAGACACATTACCTTGCGATTGATGACATACGAGAAGCAAAAAGTTTACATAACAAAAAGAAAACATTTATTTTTCCAGCTGTTGATTGAAACTCGATGCCTGGCTAAGTTCCTGCATATTGTCGCCCTGACTCCTCCGCTTCTTAAGGAGTTTCGGCGAACTCTCTGCCGGACTAACTTGGACTATTCTTCGACTCTCACTCTCTCGAACTGTTATTTTTCGAACTCTAACTTAACTGTATATATCAATTCTATGTGACACGAACACGCGAGCCAAACCTGTGCATCCTATGCACATGGATATGCGCATGTTTCCAACATGTATCCTGGTAACATAAGTCCCATATTTCTTTGTTGACATTGTTTGATTCATTGTTTTGTTATTTTGCTCTGTCATCAGCTTTGTTTTTATAGTTATTTCTAACTACAATGGATAATTTCACTGCATACCTGGAATCGTATCTCTAATTAACAAAATGTATTCATTTTCACTTTTGATAACTGCGTTCGATTCCAGCATTCTCCTTCAATAATAATTATATTTGATCCTAATTACTTCGTTTCTCTAAAAACCATATAACAAAATAATAACACTCAACTTACGATTTATCCTGTTTGGGGTGAACAATAGTAAAAATAAATAAATAAATGACGGACATAAAAAGTAAAATCAAAACTTACCCAATTGTCTTTCGACTCGGCATATTCAAGTAAGAGTTTCTGTAGTTTTTCGCCAATGCCGCCTTCAGTGCGAAACTCGGTGACAATTTTCTTGGTCTTTTCGTAATTTTCGCTTTTCACAATTGGTTTGACGAGGCTGAGATATTTGTCCAAAGTTGAATTTAAGTCCGGCACGGGCATTTTCGGTAAAGGTTTCTAAAAGAAAATACAAAGAAATAAATTAAAAATAAGCACACTTTAATTCCGCCAACAAACAACGCCAATAACATCACTAATCCAAAAAATAAGTAAATAAATAAATAAAAATAAATAAATAAATAATAAATACATAAATAAATAAAAAAAGAAATACAAATCCGATGATTAAAATAAAATCGATAGAAATTTTGGTACTTATACAGCATAAGAACGATTGGATATTTTATACTTTAGACCAGGGATTCCCAAAATTCAGAACACCATGAACCCTTGAGCAGGGCACAGGTTTTTCACGGATCACTTACATGATAATTTCTAAAATAAATATGAAAAATATTCAAATTTTAACACTAACTAATTATAATGTTTACAACCATTGTTTTGTTTTTGATTAATCAAATATTGTGGTCCTGGATATGACCTTAAACTATATCCAGTGGTGAGGCCCCCGTTTGCGGGCTTTGGGGAGTGTGGAGCCACCCTTTAATTGCCATTGCTCCCAGGTCCACTCTGACTCGGAGTGGTAGTACCTGTTAGGGTCCCAACTATGGGTTAAATAGAATCTGACCTAAAAAAAAATATACTCCATTAAAAATCGTTCCTCAAAATAACTAGATTCGGCATTAAATAACCTAAAAAAGGTTGATATGCCGTAAAACAAAAACAACCAAATCAAATATTGTTGCATGTTCTTGCTATTTTTTTAAATTTTATTTCTAATGAACCACCATGAAAATCCGTAATGTACTTGCAATAACCCTTATCCCTGAGTGGCTTCCGGGCCTTGATAAGTGATGATCACTGTGTAAAAAAAAATCTTTACACCTTTAGTCATGTATTATATCTATTTCCTGTAAAAAAAACAAAACAATAATTAAATGTCTACAGTCATTTAATTGTTTTTGATTAATCAAAACATTTCACTTCTTTTGTTAATTTATTTTTAATTTCTTTTTCAAGAACCATCCTAAAACTCTCTACACCTGTAGTTAACTATCATATCTATTCCTATTAAAAAAAGATTAAAAATTAAACGTCTGCAGCCATTTAATTTTTCCATATAAAACATTTAGTCCTTTAAAAGAAAGAGCTTTCGGAGCCCCTTAGTCTCACTCACAGAACCCACTTTAATAAACCCTACATAGACAACAAAACAAAAAAGTGGTAAAAAACGAGTATATAATAAATAAATATTACCAAAGGCAAGATTTTTGTTTTTTTTACACAGTGATCACCACTTATCAAGGCCCGGAAGCCACTCAGGGATAAGATAATTTACTTTTATTAATCGTGATTCATTGGACTACTATTTGCATCTTGAGCGTCATTGCGAACCCGTGGCGCAGTGGTTAGAATAGTAAAAAAAAAAACAATCAATTGTAAAAATGATATTCTCCTGGAGGTTGAAGGTTCAATCCTCAGTGTGGGCGACCGAAAAATACAATTGCGAATTACTTAGGACCCCTATCAGTTGTGGTTGATAGAACAAGAGCACACTATCCTCGTGAAGTGAATTCCGTTCATAATTCCGTCCAAATTACTGAATTCGACAGAAACATGCCCGAATTCGATTAAATACACCTGAAGAAGGTCGGAGGTTACATCGACCAAAACGTTACGAAAATGACACTCTGGATGAGAACAGTAGTCCAAATAATACGAATAACCAATCCTCATCTCCAAAATTGAGACAAGTTACTCTTCTACCTAGTTGGATAAGTTTTTAAATTATTTTTATTATTGGAATCCTTTTGAGATGAGCAATTTATTTATTTATTTATTTGCGGACTATTATTCTCATCTTCTAATTATTGTTTCATAACGTTTCGGCCAACCCATCTTCTGGCCTTCTTCATGTGATTAACCGTGACGGGATAGGAACGATGAGTCTTAACTGTATCCTCATTAATTACTGCCTTCCACAGTTGTCGTTTCACCACGTTTTGGCCAATTAATTCTCTGGCCTGATTTGGGTAGGATTGAAACCGCTATCTTTAGACAATGCTCACTTGGAATCGTAGAGACTCAACGTTTCTATCCACAGTGCCACGGGATCCTTATAACAGTGCTTCTGACGAGTTTTTAGTTTTGTTATCTATAATACAAAATACGTAGATTGTACTTTGGTCAGAATCGTCCGGGTGGCTTACGGAAAACGCTGGGATGTGCCGAAATGCTGAGTGTCTTAACTCTAATACAAACAATTGTAAAGAAAACATTTGTTTGCAATCATAGATTTATTTTATTTATCTTTTTATCAAAGTTATACACAAGGTCAAGTGTGGATTAATGAAAGTACGTTTGTGGAACGAACTTGATTCGAACTTGGCATACCCAGGGTTTCAGCCCGTATCATTAACCACTTAGCCACATCAGCCCCAGTCATCCGTTTATTATAAAATCTCCAAATGTTTACGTGGTGCCGCCAATAAGTTTCTAGATATTTTTTGTGACGTCATTTTAAACTGTCATAGACTCTTGAAAAAGTCAGTATGTTATTGCGTAGGAAATTGGAAGGGGACTAAAGTTTCATGTGTGTACTATCAATAAATTTCTTGAAACTTATTGACCATCGTATCTTGATTTGACTAAAAAAAGAACAAAATTGTATTATTAAAATTTCAAAACTTTGCTTGCTATCAGTTGTTTGTTATTAAAAAATATCAATTGTTTGTTATTCAAAAAATATTGTTTGTTATTCAAAAAATATCAATTCTTTGTTGTTCAAAAATATCAATTGTTTATTATTAAAAATATAAATTGTTTGTTATTAAAAAAATACCGATTGTTTGTTATTCAAAATATATCAATTGTTTGTTATTTAAAATATCAATTATTTGTTATTAAAAATACCAATTGTTTGTTATTCAAAATATATGAATTCTTTGTCATTAAAATATCAATTATTTATTATTCAAAAATATCAATTATTTGTTATTAAAAAATACCAATTATCTTATTCAAAATATATCAATTCTTTGTTATTAAAAATATTAATTGTTTGTTATAAAAAATATCAATTGTTTGTTATTAAAAATATCAATTATTTATTATTCAAAAATATCAATTGTTTGTTATTAAAGATATTAATTGTTTGTTATTAAAAATATAAATTATTTATTATTAAAGATATCAATTATTTATTATTACAAAATATCAATTATTTATTATTAAAAAATATCAATTGTTTGTTATTAAAAAATACCAATTATCTGTTATTCAAAATATATCGATTGTTTGTTATTAAAAATATCAAGTGTTTGTTATTAAAAATATCAATTATTTATTATTAAAAATATCAATTGTTTGTTATTAAAAATATAAATTATTTATTATTAAAAAATATCAATTATTTGTTATTACAAAATATCAATTATTTATTATTAAAAAATATCAATTGTTTGTTATTAAAAAATACCAATTATCTGTTATTCAAAATATATCGATTGTTTGTTATTAAAAATATCAATTGTTTGTTATTAAAAAGATCAATTATTTGTTATTAAAAAGATCAATTATTTATTATTCAATAAATATCAATTGTTTGTTATTAAAAATATAAATTACTTATTATTAAAAAATATCAATTGTTTGTTATTAAAAATATCAATTATTTATTATTAAAAAATATCAATTATTTATTATTAAAAAAATATCAATTGTTTGTTATTAAAAAAATATCAATTGTTTGTTATTCAAAAAATATCAATTGTTTGTTATTCAAAAAATATCAATTGTTTGTTATTAAAAATATCAATTGTTTGTTATTCAAAAAATATCAATTGTTTGTTATTAAAAAATATCAATTGTTTTTTTATTAAAAAATATCCATTGTTTATTATTCAATTGAATAGCAAACAATTGAAATTTTTTTAATAAAAACCATTGATATATTTTAGTAACAAAAAATTATATTTTTTAATAACAAAAATTGATATTTTTAAATCACAAACAATTGATAATTTGTCTTACATATAATAAAAATTCTAGATTTGAAATTTAACCATTTTATGCCATAAATAAATTTTCATTCATTTGCTCTATCTGGTATATTGAGCAGTTTTTATTTAGCTTGGATTGTCTTTATAAAATATAAAATATTACAGCCGATAATATTTTGTAAGACCTATACTCACTGGATTTCCATATCAGTAGATCTATTGCATTGCACTACTCTGAAGTATATATATATATATATATATATATATATATATTTTTTTTTTTTTTGGGGGGGGGGATTCTTTACATCGAACTTTAAAATCTCAATAGAATTTAGAATTGACGCATGAAATCAGTTTCGTTTTATTTAATCCACGAGGAGAGACTGTTCTCGTTCTGTCAGACATGACCGAGCAGAAGTCTTAAGTAATTCGTAATTGCATTGCTATCATCGCACACACTAAGGATTGAACCTTCAACCTCCTGGACATTGTCGTTTATAACTGGTTTTTACTTAGTACTTATATGTGTTTGCAGAAAAAAAATCCCGAGTTTGATAAAATGCACCTGAAGTTCAGAGGATAAGTTGGCAAAAATGGGGTAAGACAACAACAACCATGGAAGGCTGTAATTACTGGGGATATATTTAAGATATTCAGCATTCCTTTCCGATCGCGATTAACCACCCGAAGAAGGAAAGATGGTAAGGTGGTTTAAACTTTGTGGAACAATAACTATGAAAATGAGGATAACAGTCCGCAAAAGAATAAATAAATAAATAAAAAAATAAATAAAATGAATAGAAAAAAGTAGTTCGAAGAATCGACATAATATGATGGGATTTTTGTTTGAAATATTTATCTATACCAATGAAAATAAGACAATAATGAAAAATATAAATAGAATAATGAACAGAAATGTTTTTAAGCTTTAAAATATTAAAATTTAACATTGTCAAAATTACTGAAACACAAATCCCTTGCCGGACAACACCGGAATCAACTTGATACAATAAACACACAGGATGAACACTCGTCAAAATGCTGGACGAAAAAAACACATCAGATAAGCAACACACGCAAAGAAAGCGGGAGAGCATATCAGACGAAATGTAGTCGAAAAGAAAGGAAGCAACGATGGTTGTGGACAAGAGATTGAAATAAAAGAAAGCAAATTGAGAGAAAAAGATTTTGTGTTTTGCCTACTTTTGTGTTGTCACATGAAAACGTCATCGAGTTTGGAACCTGAAACTGCGTCTTGAAACCAAAGAGAAAATGGTAAAAAAACAGAAGATTTTACCAATAAAAAAAAAAAAAATAATAATAAAAAAAAAAAAAAAAAAAAAAATAAATGTCACCAGACAGACAATGCACTTACCGTTCAACTATATGCAAGAACAGAGAAATGTGCCACTCTCTATTTTTGCATATATATATATATATATATATATATATATATATATATATATATATATATATATATATATATATGTGTGTGTGTGTGTGTGTGTGAGTGTGTGTATGTACATATGTTACAGAGAGAGAGAGAGAGACAGAGAGAGAGAGACAGAGATAGAGAGAGAGAGGTGACAGCAGAAAAGGACAGACGACGCTCAACTGCCTGTCACGGTCGCAACCACACCCTTCCCGCCACACTCTCTTTCCTTCACCGCCGTATTGATGTGTATATGTTGTTATTAAATAAATCAAATTGTTTTATAACAAAGCGTCTCGTTATTCATAGATAGATGAACAGCGGTGATTCAATTCACTAGACAAGTTGCAACAACATATGCATATATGCACAAACAAACTATCTCTCTATCTATCGAGATATTAAAAAATCTCGGATAGCTAGAATATAGACGGTGCTAACAAAATAGACGTCACGGCCATATCACCCAGTATATAACACATATATGTATATATAAGTATATATATTTTATATATATATGTGCATATTTATATGTATATATTTATATTATATAGACACATGCATATATATACATGTATATATATATGTATGTGTGTATATATGCATAATAGATATATGTGTGTGAATATACAAATGTATATATATACTTGATAGAGTGAGATGGAAAAAGGACCACGCCAAGTTATACGCCTTTAAACATTTCGTCTTTATTGTAGGACTTTTCGGGACGAATTAAATAGAAAAAAAATAAAATAACAATAAAATATTTTTAAATATATTTGTTCTGAAATGGAGTGTATACAATTTCACACACACATACACACGCACGCATACACACACATACACACGCACGCGCATAGACATACACACGAATACACACACATACATATACACACATACACACATACATACACACATATATACATACGTACACACACATACACTCATACATATACACACATATATTTACATATGATAATGTCTTCATGAATATAAAAAAAGCCGCGTGTGCCAATTTTGAATACGCGCATGAGATAGTATACATACACAATATATAAGCGGACACAAGCACGCTAACCCAGACAAGCACACACACGCACACACACACACACACACACACACACACATATAGGTTTGTGTGTCTGTGTATATATAAACATATATATATGTGTATGAATAATTT
>NC_136522.1:74023084-74140584 GCF_053919585.1 Euprymna scolopes
AACGTCTCTTCTGTGGGAGAGGGGTTGCAGGGTAGAGAAAAGGGCATCCCCCACTAAACCACGAAGTCTATTTTGTACTCTGTCAAGGCATGATAGGCTGTTTTTGGCAGCTCCTGCCCAGATATGGCAACAGTATTCCATCCTTGGATATATATATATATGTATATATATATATATATATATATATATATATATATATAATAATTTATATGGCGATTAAGCTACACTGAATATTCTGCGTTTCATTCACTCTAGGATTCGTCAGGCTTATGCGCGAATTCTGTGGTTGTTTCTCGTTTTTATATAGTCCGCTTCTGTTGAGGATTTTAGTTAGCCAATCAGCTTTCTAGTATCCACCGCGTCCCTTCCTATCAGCTAATGGGCATGCATTTTATCGAACAAATGATCTGTTTTAGAACTAGGTTAGTGGTTTAAGGCAGACCTTTTCCTCCTTTTTTTATTTTATATATATAAATATACATATGTGTACATACATATATGCATATATATATATATATATATATATATGTGTGTGTGTGTGTGTGTGTGTGTGATCTTTTATGTATATTCATGTTTATTTAATTTATTTATTTGTTTATTTTCTATTGTTTTTGTTAGTTTTAAAGCTATTTTGTATCGTTATCCTAGAGTAAGTTTTATCTTGTGAACACAGTTGTGTGCTATTTCTCTTTTACAGTTTAATAGATTTTGGGGTTCTTTAAAGTACAGGATAGCAAATTTTTCATGAAGGCATAATTTACATGGGTCGTCTAAATGTCTGCACGTGGTAGCTTGTCTTATTATTTTCCATTCGACTACCGGCGAATGTCCGCTTTCTTTGAGTTCCCAGTATTTATTCGCTAGTGTTGTTTTTATACGGTGTTTTTTTATTGTTGAATGTACTTTTGTGGTCATAGTATCGGGTTTTGAAATCTAAGGAAGTCATGCCTACGTAATATTTCTTGTTATTCGGGTTTTCTTTCGCAAATATTGTTGCTTGATAAACTACGCTTTTTGTTAGACATTTATTTTGAACTGGGCAAAGTGTGCGGTGTCTACAGTTGCATTTATCTTGTTCGTTATTAGCATTTTTAATTATTGTATGGTTGTTCTTGTCCGAGGTTGGTTTGTTGTTGTTGTTATTATTATTATTATTGTTATTATTATTGTTGTTATTATTATTATTATTATTATTATTATTATTATTATTATTATTATTATTATTTCTGCTAGTGTTGGTTTTATTTTGGTCATGGTGTCTACTTTTTTATTGTTTATTTTGTTGTTATTTATATATTTATTTAATAAAAACGTGAATGTTCATTTCTAACGCTTAGATTGTATTTTCTATTTGTAATAACGTGTCTCATTACTGAATTGTATAATTGTTCATAAATTGGTTGACACGCAGATTTTTTTCTTTTTCTTTTTCTATATACTGGCAACTTTTTAAAGATTCCCGTCCTACTAATTCTTACTTTCTCTCTTTCTCTCTTTAGCTATATCTCATCATTCTTTCTTTTCCCTTCTAGTCCTTATTCTCTTTATAATAACCATTTATATCTTTTTTCTTTTTCTTCTTCATATTATATATATATATTTTTTTCTCTCTATTTTCTTTCTATTTATTTTCTTTCTCTATTTCTTTTTTTTTCCCTTCTCCATTATAATCTTTTAACTTTATTTAAATTGCCCCCTCCCTCTTTACATCTTATAATTAAAGTTCTGTGTTTTAAGTTTTTTAACTCCAACTTTTAAAGAGTTCCTACCTAAAATAAAAATCCATTATTCATTGAACTTTTGAATAGTAAAGTCGCTGCCTGATGATATCTGTTGTTTGATTGAAACAAGTGGCTATTTGTAGCAGCGGGATGTGAGCATGTTTATATAACAATAAACAAGTATTATCAGCTCTTTTTATTGAGCACTATCTAACAACCTCGTTGAATTCATTAGTCCATTACTTTTGAATAAAAAAACCCGAGTATATATATATATATATATATATATATATATATATATATATATATATATATATATATAATTTTGTCATTCAATAAATTAAAAAATTTATGAAGTGAAGTGTTTGAATTTCAAATCAAAAGATTTTTATTATTCTATGTAAGACAAAGAATACATTTGAAATATTATAACTCCTTATCCTATAGGATTTCGATGTCTACCATCTCTTCAGAGGAGAAAATATTAGCAATTAGTTATAATGGTTTACACCTTATATGCTCTCACTGACTAATTTATCTCCCTGACTTTAGCAAATAAAGTGTAAACCATTATAATTATTTGCTAATATTTTCTCCTCTGAAGAGATGGTAGACATCGAAAATAGCTGATAGTAGCCCCCTACACCAAAGTGGCTATGTGCCTTGTTTGGGGTGAAAATGTCATAAAAAAAATATATTGTAATGATTCAAAAGTTATAAAAAAATATGACATAGGTAATATACGGTAGAATTGAACTTAGCACCTTTTTATCCCTTAACCGTCATGACTGTTTGAGCTACCGACAGATGGATACGAATATATATATATATATATATATATATATATATATATATATATATATATATATATATATAAATATATATATGCGAATATATATATATACGAATATATATATATAAATATATAAGTATATACGAATATATATATATACGCATATATATATGAATATATATATATATATATATATATATAATGTTAAAAGTCCATGTATGCTTCTAGGATAGTGATTTAAAGGTCTGAGGGTTTTTTTTGAACCATTAAAAACGATGTTACTTTTTGTATTTAATATTTTTATTGTTATTTATTATATTTCAAGCGGACCCCCGTTATTGGTCACAAAAAAAGTATCGAAAAAATCTATAACATATATATATACAAAAATATATATACACACACACACACACACACACACGCACACACACACACACACACACACACACACACACACACACACACACACACACACACATATATATATATATATATATATATATATATATATATATATATATTAAAAAATCGGAAGATTTGGGTGTATCGGAATCGGTATCTGAATCGGAAAATTGTGTGCATATTTTCCGATGCCAAAACGATTCTTGCTGGTAATAATGATAAAATAAGAAATATTTATTGATTTTAAAATGCCTGTAACGCTAAAATCGATAGATCACCCCCCCAAGTGTATTTTGAGGTTTAGGAAAATATCTGCATAGTTAACATATGTTTTTAACGAAATATATAGTTAAATAATTGGAGATTTTTTTTATATCACATTTTAACCCCAAACAAGGCACGTTGCCACTTTGATGTAGGGGGCTACTATCAAGGACATAAGTTTCAGGGGTACTATGTGGGGAGTTTAGCAGCAAGATGTTCGTTTGCATCACATCTAAGGTAATGGCCAAAACACTAGAGGAAGACCTTCAGTCTGTAGTGGAATGGGGTCAAAACTGGATGGTAACGTTCAACGCTGCCAAGACAAAGCTCGTTCCTTTTAATAATTACATGAAACCTTACCAGCCACCAATTGCTATGGCTAGAGATACTTTACCTGAGAGCACATCTGGATTTATAAAGAATCAGAATCGGAATCGGTAATTGTATCGGAATCGGGAATTTATCACGGAATCGATAATTGTATTGGAATCGCGAAAAATATTGGAATCGTCCCATCACTGATATATATATATATATATATATATATATATATATATATATATATATATATATATATATACTAGCATGGGTGCCCGGCGTTGCCCGGGTGTTTGGAGGTGTATGCTGAGCAAAAAAAAGGGGGTAATTTTTTAAACTTTGAACCCTATTATGACCCCTGAAAATTTATTGTTTTGGGCTCAAATCAAGTTATTAAGTTAGATTCATGTCCACGGAAGCTATATCTAAAATTTAAAGTGTGTAGACCCAAAATTGTCGGAGAAGTTTGGTAGAGTTCTCAAAGCTCAAATCGTTGAACTTTGACCCCTTAATCGCCAAATTTCTGGCTAAAAACCGATCACATAGATTTTTCCAAATCTCAGTACCCTGTATATCAAATTTCGAGTCTGTAGACTAAAAATTGACAGAGTTATTTCGTAGGGAAATGTACACAGACACACACACACACACACACACACACACACACACACACACTTTAACTTTTATAGATATATAGATTTAAAATTTGAGTCTGACAGAATGACAAAATTATATTGCAAACCGATATATTAAACAAACGAACTTCAAAGAGACAAATGAACACATAAGTAAAAACAATTTGTATTAGAAAACATTTATTATTCCACGTCTTTTTTTTACAGACCTGACGACTGAGGTTCGCTCTTAATAAAAATTGTTTTTTATAGTCTTAATTTTGACTTCCTTTTTCATAAAAAACTAAAAAAAAAAATCAAGAAAGAAAAGAAATTTAATTTTATTGTTTCATTAATTTCTTTCTGTGCAAAGCAATTCTTTCAAACTTACTCTGTTTCCAAAATGTTTTTATTTTATTCCCCTCCCCCTTCATTCATTTTCCTCCGCATCCTGGCAAGATTACTGTACACATAGATTCGAAAAAATAGTCAAAAACAAATATATAAATAAATGTTATCAAAGGCAAGATAAGTTACTTTTCTACCTAACTGGATATCTTTTTTGTGTTTTTATTCAATGTAATATATTTATTCAGCTCGAAAAACATACAGTGTTTACCGATGTGTTGGAAAATTCAAGATGGCGTCTCACACCCTCTTTAACACCGTAAGTTTGGGAAAAGGTGTTATAAATAAAAAACTATACAAAATACTATTAAAAACCCGCCGAATATATGTCAACCTATGTCACGGTAACATATATTGAGCGAGTTTTTAACAGTATTTTAACAGGGCACATCGTAAAAACTGACCCATTAATTTTCCTGAAGTAAAAACTATATAGTTTTTAAACTTTTAAAACTGTACATTATAAAAAGAAAACTGTTCGAGTGATTTTTTTTTTTTTTTTTACATGGGTGTCACCACTTATCAAGGCCCAGAGGCCACTCAAGGATAAGGGTTAATAGGTATACATTAGTCATTGTGATTTTAGCATAGTAAACAGTGGGAATTTTGTAACTTGGATTACTTGAAAAAGAAAACTGTTCGAATGATTGAAAATGAAAACAAAATAACAATGTAAATATATTGATAAGAAAAAAACAAAAACAAACGAAGTTTCCGTTTCAGGAACCCGAGTTTAATTTTATGTCGTAATCATTCAACTCGTTAGCGGTTTTATTCAGCGATTAGGGATAACCATACGACATATCTAATTACCAAAGCGATTTTTTTTAATTTTTTTTTTTTTATTAAAACTAAACCTGTTTAGTTTTAATGAACCAATTTTTTTAAAGCCAACACTTTAGTTATTTTGAGAGCGTGCAACTGCACCCGAAAGGTTGATTAGGAAACTCCAAATCCTTTTATGACTCGGAAAAAAAAAGGGCTTTTTATCGGCTTAAATGATAAACTAATGTTAAATATTAGTATTTGCCATCGATTCTGAAATAAAATGAAATCCTGACATTGTGATCATTTTTGCAGGTGTTATGTGCCAAATATTGAAATAAGAATGTTTAAATTCAATTATTGTAATTTAAGTCTTTAATTTTAAAGTCGATTTTATTTATAAAATATCTTTTTAGAAATCAATCTCAAAAACAATCTGAACAATAAATCTCTTTTGTTATGGCTAAGTTTTTGTCAAGGGTAGAAATTATAATAGACAAGTATTCATCCATGATGACATTTTACCGATTTCCTGGTTTACAGGTATTCTTGCTAAATTTCTTCGAAAGAATTGACATAAACAATACTTCAACTAAATACGTATATTTCATGCAATAATGACTTTTATTTCTTCTGACTTTTCCTAAACTAAACATAAAACATCGGTTAGGGTTAGTTTAACATTCTGTAAAAGTACCTTCCGTTTTTTTTGTTTTGTTGTTTTTTTTTTGTACTTCTGCAGAGAAGGTAAAAAACCGATAAAAACTGGATATATTTTTCGTGTTTTTATTCAATTTAACATGTTTATTCAGCTCGAAAAGAATACAGTGTTTACCGATGTGTTGGAAAATTCAAGATGGCGTCTCACACATTCTTTAACACCGTAAGTTTGGGAAAAGGTGTTATAAATAAAAAACTATACAAAATACTATTAAAAACCCGCCGAATATATGTCAACCTATGTCACGGTAACATATATTGAGCGAGTTTTTAACAGTATTTTAACCGGTTTTTTATTTATTACACCTTTTTCCAAACTTACCGTGTTAAAGAGAGAATCGGCTGCCATCTTGAATTTTCCAATACATCGGTAAACACTGTATGCTTTTCGAGCTGATTAAACATGTTAAATTGAATAAAAACACGAAAAATTTGCCTTTGATAACATTTATTTGTTATATATTTGTTTTTTGGCAACTTATTCGGATCTAATTTAAGACCACGAGTGAAATGAGAAAAAGAAGTCAGCGGGTTTGGTTGCCATAACAACGTGACGGTAGTGAACGTGTGTGTGTGCGTGTGTGCGCGTATTTCGTGTAGTTTAGTTTCGCATAATAGTTTCGTATTTTTTTAATTTGTAAATAACAAGTTATTAAAAAATTAAACCCTTCCAAGATGGACAATAAATAAAGCCATAATATTTTATGGTAAAGGTAAGAGCGTAGAAACGATTGTTTTTTAGGAGATGTGATTATTGGATTAACCAATCAGAAATCGTCTGTGGCACACACATCTCTGTTTTTATAGATATATAGATAGATAGATATAGATATAGATATATATATATATATATATATTTAGCCAGTAGAGTTTAGTTTCCTAGAAGTACATCCAATGAAACAACATGTGTCTACCAAAGAGTGCTCAATGAGTAAACAGAGCAGGTATATGAAATTTATTTATACACACATTGATGGCTACATATGTGCATACATGTTTCTGTAATCACCTGCGTTGATATTTCATATATATATATATATATATATATATATATATATATATATATATATATATATATGTATGTGTGTGTGTGTTTACTGTTTTTTGGGGAAAGAATTCCAACAAAGTGCTCGATTACAAAGAAGATGTTTTTCGATGTAAGAGCTTAATATTTATTTATTTACTGGTACAGAAGTTCAGAAAAAACATTGGTACCGTCGCTTTCAAACCCAACATAAAGGGGACCAGTTAATGGTAAAAACATGGCTGACGAGAGCCTAACATCATTTACGTTTTACCATTAACTGGTCCCCTTTGTGTTGGGCTTGAAACCAACGGTACGAATGTTTTTCTGAACTTCTATACTATTAAATATATATATGTGTGTGTGTGTGTGTGTGTGTGTGAGTGTGTGTGTGTGTATGCGCGCGTGTGTGTGAGTTTCAGTGCAAATCAGCATGCTCTTTATTTTTCTGTTTTTTTTAAATACAATTTTAAAGTTTTCTAATGAATTTTGTAAAATTTCCTTTGATTCATTACTGACAACCTTACTATTCGATAGATTTTGCTTGCTAGGACTTCCGTGATGACGTCATTTTTTCAGCTCATGGGCCTTAATGACATATATTACGAAGATCATGGTGCGTGACCCCCGCACTCGTATGGCATCAGATTTACGAATTATTAGCATTGGGGTCTGAAAAAGGTTAAAATAATGACAAGTTTTTTTTTCTCAACCTTATTTTAAAGCCAATCGAAATATCGGATATCATTGGGAACTACTTCGGTATTAAACGGTGATTATTGGACAAGATCAAATAAAGATTTTAGAACTCGATTCCAATTACACTGAGCTTTCCGACCAAACGACATCTCGAGTGCGTTTAAATTAAATTGAAAAACGCCAATTAAAAACACAAGACGCTTTTTAAAAAAAAAATTTGCCAATTTAATTTTTTTAATATTGAATACCAAAAAAAAAGAAAGTAAAAACAAACGAAACAAGTACAACTTTTATTGAGATGCGGCTGTTTAATCTACGCGTGTATCGATAAAACTGTGATTCGAAGCAAGAGAATTCAAAGAAATATTTTTGTTTCTTCCTTCATCAATTCTAGAACCTTTGCACCTCTTTATATATATATATATATATATATATATATATATATATATATATATATATATATATATATATATATATATATCTGTTTAGTGCACTGTACAAGTGGTGGACGGATGTCTGTTTAAATGGACATTTGGCGAGATTATTTACGGGCGCCGCTCCCGTGGGTCGGTCGGTAGAACTGCTGACTGTCAACGCGATGGTTCTAGGTTCAATCCTCGGCTTGGTGGAGGTGCTAGTCTAGCGGCACTGATAAGTTGTGATACAATGAAACAGGACTGTATGTCGATGACCACACACACACACACACACACACATATATATACTGTGTCAGGAGGCGATGAAAAAATTCTAATAAAGTGCTCGATTCGTGGATGTGAAAGCTGAAGATACACTATTACAACACTATATATACATATTAATCAGCGACTTTAAAAAACTGAAACAATGCAAAGTGTTTGTTTCAGTTTTTCAAAGTCGCTGATGAATTTGCGCTGACTCTTTCCAACATCTTATCGTTGATTCAGCGCAATGAAACCACTGGTATATGTATATATAGCGTCGTAATAAATAGTATATATATATATATATATATATATATATATATATATATATATATATATATATATATATATATATATATAAAGAGGCGCAAAAGTCGTCGCTCACTAGAATTGATGAAGGTATACGTAAATACGTAAATCGCGATATATCCGAAAAGTCAGCGAGGTGGACGAGTAGTAAGAGTTAGGCTTCTTACCATGGATTTCGAATCTCGTTAAATTCAACCACTCTGATGAGTCGCAGTGGATAAGTATATTTAAAAAACAACACACACACACACACACACACACACACGCATATATATATATATATATATATATATATTCTATAATATAAAACTGAATGTGTGTGTGTGTGTGTGTGTCTGGTCACGAATAGGCTCCTATATGCTTGACTATTTTAAAAAACTGATTACATATAATGATAGAAAATGTACCGAGACACAGGAATGGGTATGTTTGATCCTACAGAACGGCGGTTCATTAAAATTGTGGAATCTGCGTTCGCGCCTGGTCCACGAAGTATGGAAATAAAAAATTTAAAAATTAAAAAAAAAAAAAAAACGTTTACAAGTATTTTTGATATAGATGTACATAAGAATACTTTGATAAGTATGTTTTAACTTAAATAGGGATGGTATAATAAAATTGTGGGGGTCTGCATTCGCGCCTGGCCTCCATAGAATGGAAATAGGCAAAAACGTTATTAAAAACTTTTCATATCTATCTGCATAAGTATACTTTGATAATTATGCTTCAGTTTGAAGAAATATGATATAATAAAATTATGAGGCGTTCGTTCGCACCTGACCTCCATAGAATGAAATATGTCACAAAGTTTAACAAGGTTTTTTTTTAATATAGATCCACAGAATATTGTGATAAGTGTTTCAGTGTGAACAGGTATAGTATAATAAATTATGGGGGTTATCTATTTTATTTTTACTTTCATCATATTTTGCTTTGGTTTTGATAACCCCAAATTCGAAGCTATCTCTTTACAACCCATCCTTTTCATAACCTATCATACTTTCATAAATCAGAGTCCATTTCTGTAGGCTATTTTTGAACCCAGTCAACGACGAGTACTTTTGTTAGTATATATATATATATATATATATATATATATATATATATATATATATATATATATATATATATATTAAAGAGGGGATAAAGGAACCTTTCTGGCGAGTCGAATTTTAGTTATCGAGGTGACTAGACCAGGCCGTTTGACTTGCTCCTCAAATATTTTTCATATTCTTATTTCTAGATCCGGTTGAGGGGTCTCTAAAAGAGTATTTCTTTTTTTGCCACCCTGGCGTTTGCCTGCTCGCCTTGAGTGTCGCCCTTCTGCCCATTTTTTTTTACCTGACGTTATTGCCTCTTTCTCACAGAAGAGACTTCGTGAATTATATCTGGCCTATCATTGATCTCATGGAACCTCCTCAACTGTGATTCTTTCTATGGTTTCCCTCTATATGGCAGCGAATACTCGTCTCTCTAGAACAACTAACAATACTTTCCCTTACTCTGTATCAATAACTAAACAAAAATTCCATGAGCAAAGTTTCTTGCCTAGAACTCTCACTCTGTGGAACACATTACCACCGGTCTACTTTCTAACTGACTAAAAAAATAGTCGTTTTCAAGTCTAATATAAACAAATTTTTAGTAACCTGTCCTCTTAAATAATAAAATCCTGTCCAAGTTCAGCCATTACCGCGGGCCTGCTTCCTAGCTGATTATGATATAGCCGTTTTCAAGTCTAATGCTAACAAGTTCTTGTTAAGCTGACCTATTAAATCTTATAACCCGGTCCAAGTTCCGCCATAACCGATCATCAAGATGTTGTGTCACATTCTACCCGACACTCGTAAACTCTTGACCTCAAGTGACCCTTGGGCCTAGATAAGCGGTAACCCCTTAGTAAAAAAAGGTTAAATTCTGACTAAGTTTCAACTTCCGATTCATCCAAATTTTATATATAGATCCTATACTATTTGATGACAATAACTATTATACAAAATTTCAGCCTGGTCGCATAAATAGTTTAGGAGTTATTAACGGTTCCTTGTATTTGTAACATAGCATGGACGCGCGTATGCAAATAAATGCGAAATGACGTCACCTGTAAAGAGAAAAATATGATAAAAAAGGAAGAGAACGATCACATTAGAGACGTGGGGCACGTTCGAGATCACGTTAGAGGCGTGGGTAATGTTCGAGATCACGTTCAAGACGTGGGTGACGTTACGGCCGTAATAATGGAGAAATAAATGTGGTTGTACAAAAAAACAAAAAACAAAAAAACAAAACAAAAAAGTTGAAGTTTTTTTTTCATCTCCGTTGCGACTGAGTAGACAACGTTTTGGTTCCCGGACTACTTTACACATAGCTTCGGTGAAGCCTCCATATATAGAGGAGTTCCAGATAAGATGTGGGTCTATCCTTACTTTGTCAGGTTGAAGTGTGTAATATCACTACAAAATTTTGTTCTTATATTTCTGCAAAATCGTTGAACCAAATCGAAATAAGAGGAATAAAACAGATACAAAAAAAAAAAAAAAAATTCTCTAAAACAAATGGATTTTAAAAACGTATAAGCTGACATTGAAAGAAACGTATTCATATCCCTCCTATGCGCATGCGTGTCCATGCTTGCGCGCGCCAGATCCATTTCATTGACATTTGTGAAGTTCTTTGGCTGTTGGCAAAATTTAAGTTTCCGGTTGTGTCAGTAACCAGGTTACCGGAAGCGGAAGTAATCCAATGAGGAGATGAAAAAATACGCTTGACTTGTGAAATCGTTGTAATTAGATCAATAGACCAAATTCGTGTCGACCTTTTTTTTTTCTGCGCAAATTTATCTTTTTCGGTGTATTTTTGAAAATGTCTAGGATTATTTTATTTGCATATTGTCCCAGACCTACAAATTCGCATGATAGAATTGGGTGACACCCACAAGGTTCGGTACTTTCCGCCACTTTATTGAACAAACATGTGGCCATAATAACTGGACATTCGCAAGTGATGTGGTTCGTCCATCGTTTTGCGAAGATTTCTTTTTTTAGGGGCTACTATTTGGGACTATGCCTAGAAAAGATTAAAAAGATGTTGGTTTACATTACATTTAAACTTCTGCATATCAGTACAGCCAGAGTACAAAATAGACTTCGTGGTTTATTGGGGGAATGTACTTTTCTCTTCCCTACAACCTTTCTCCCACAGAAGAGACGTTGCAAGCCTGTCTTTGTTTTATCGCTATTTCCATGGCAGGTGCTCGTTTGAGCTCCAATCCCTCGTTCCCCCTCACCAATCTTTCACGAGAAACACCCGTCTGGCTGAAACTACTGTCAATAATTTTCCCCACTCTTTATCTGTGCCTAAATCCAAACGTAGATTCCATGAGCAAAGCTTCTTTCTTAGCACTGCACGCCAGTGGAACTCTCTGCCGCTTGCCTGTTTCCAACCTGACTACAACTTGGACGTCTTCAAGTGACAAACCGCCCCCCCCTTAAGACACTCTATCAAAACCCCCAATACTAATGATTACTACAATACTATCTCATTGATTACCGAACACGCAATAACCTTTACCCCTGAGTGGCCTTCGGGCCTTGATAAGTGGTGAACCCCATGTAAAAAAAAAGTACAGCCAGGGAAACAGGTAGCAGGATGTGGATTCCAAAGTCACCTGTTCGAGGGACGAAATTATTAGAGTAAAAAAAATCAACAGGACCTCAACAGTGAAGAGGTGTGATTTTGTTGCTGAGCGGATTTGTCGAGCATATGTACGTCGAGGGGGCACAAGTGCAAAGGGTTCATCAGAGCACATTCCATTAACATATTTGTAAAACAGACACAGAGATGCAACATTGCGGCGATGGGACAGGGGTTAGAGCTTAGTTGACAAGGTGGGACCTATTAGATTGACAACTGTTTTTTGGACCCTATCAAAGAGGGAGTGGTAAGTGGTAGATGCACAGCCCAGATGTGACAACAATACTTCACGCATGAGTGAATGGTTGCCTTGTAGGAGTATAAGTGTGAATAGTCTTTTAGCACGATGGAGGGAACTCACCTCTTCGCAACGTCCTTTGTTTCAGTTCATATTGCCCGTGAATGTTAGGTCGATGAGTTTACCTTGACGATTCAATTGCTATGATAGTCTGAAGATAACTCGCCAGTCTGATTCGAAATCTGAAGTTCAATAAGTTTCCAGACGTTTTTGTACAGGCACTTAAAATTGTTGTAGACTTGAAAATTCGGTATGCCGTTGCTATGCATCTAATGAGGTGACTGACCAATTTTTATGATTTCCAATTTAAATAAACAGCTGCAGCAGGAATTGGAATAAACACTACTAAAGCCTGATTCTCACAGCTGGTGAATTTCAAAAATGCAATCTGAACGTGAGGACACGTTAGAAGAACGATAGTAAATAAAATTTTGCTTTAAAGTTGGAAAAAATGCCACATAAACACGTGGAATGCGTTGGACTAATTGTGGACCATCTTGCATGAATCAAGCATCAGTTTTGGAGTGGCATAAAAGATTCAAGGACGGCTTGGAGTCTGGAAGAGATGATGAGAGATCTGGTATGAGTAAGCAAGTCAAAAGATAAGAGTTGATTGGCCAAATAAAGAATTTCATAGATAAGGACCGTCATTTGTCTATAGAGACAATAAGTATACAGTTTGATGTCAGTGTGGGATCTGTACACGCAATTATTCGTGAGGAACTGAAGATGCAAAAGATTTGCCCGAATGCTCCAGTCCACACTCCATGCTTGTCAGAGACTATTTGACAAAAATGAACATCAAGACAGTTCCTCATCCCCCATCATCCATGCCTTGCTCCCTGTGACTTTTACTTATTCCTTAAGCCTAAGGAAAACCTTAGAGGCTGTCATTATAAGACAAGTGAGTAGATAAAAAAGGCTGTGGTGAGGATCATTGACACGCTCACATAAGAGGCCTTCCATAGTGCCTTGCAGAAGTCGATTGAACATACAAGTGCATTGCAACCGGAGGAGATTACTTCGAAGGGGCTAGAGTTTCTTATGTGTACTATCAATAAAATTTCCATATAAAAAAGTCTGGAAACTTATTGAAGGCACCTCGTATCTCCCGCATATTGGGCACTAGTTAAATTATTTTCTAATAAAATGTTTCCTCTTGCGCAGATTCAGCAATAATAGCCCCTCTATTATTTATGGTACGTCCTAGGATGGAGTACTGTTGCCACATCTGGGTAGGAGCTGCTCGAAGCATCTTATCCTATCTTGACAAAATTCAAAACAGACTTCGTAATCTAGTAGGCGATGCCCCTTTATCTTCTTTTCAACTTCTCTTCAACCTCGAGCGTGTCTCTGCTCTATCGCTATTTTCATGGCAAGTGTTCGACTGAGCTCCAATCTATGATTCCCCCTTCCCAATCATTCAGTAGAAAACACTCGTCTAACCCAAAACACTATCAATAACCCCTCCCCCACTCTCTATCCGAGCCTAAACCAAAACGTGAATTCTATGAACAAATCTGTACTAGAACTGCCTGCCTGTGAAAGCCTGTCCCGCTGGCTTGCTTTCCAGCTGACTACAATATTTTCGTCTTCAAGTCCAATGTAAACAAGTTCTTATTGAATTGTTCTCCTAAATAATCTGATTATTCTAAATTTCTGCCACAAACTATTACTACGCTACTATTTTGGTCTTGATATGTAGCAACTCTTTTGTAAAGAAAAAAAATACAAACCGAGCTATTTGAGGAAACTTTTAAACTGTCTTTAACCCGTTTTCGTTGTCCTACTAAAAAATTTGTCTCTGGGACAGTTCAGAGTAATCGAGCTGTTTCGAATGTATTGACGCTGGCATGCGTATATATGATCTGCTCAACGGACTTAATATAGTGCGCGCTGACGAAAAGTTTGACTGAGCTAAAACCTCTGTGTCTGGTATTTTGTTTTGCTACTAGATTTTTATTAATCTATAGAAGCTGGCCATTTGGAAATGGTCCATTTTTCTTTTCATGTCTCGTCAAAGTTTCGCATGCGTACCTGAGGATAGAAAGAATCATTGTGTAACGTTGTACGCCTATAGACACGGGTTAACATGTAGAAATTCAAGACCCAACACGTTGTAGCAAAGTATGTTGCAAGCAACATAGGAGAAGTAATAACTCTACTCCTTATTTTTTTTAACAATGACATTTATTTACAGGTACTTTCCCCGAATAGAAAGTGATTATGCTCCTTCTCTCTGACATCTATTTTCTTGAATGTTATCCTCATCCTAACATGTTCGCTCTCTTTTTCCTTTACCGCGATGTAATTTCGCACACGACTCGGTATTTGAATATAGTCGCCTTACACGCGATCGCACTCTGTTACAATTGCTCTAATATCTAGAGCTTAGACTGCAGCCGAATTCATCTACGTTCCCACACAGTAGATTGAAGACGTCCTAAGGCAGTGCTTCCCTTGGCTATCCTGCAATCAACATCATCGTCTATGGTTGCTGACCTTGACAGAGTATTGCCCAAGTAAGCGAAGTTGGCGCCGGCTGTTATAAATTCGCAAGAACTTTTTTTCTTTTTTTCTTTTCTTACACGGTGGTCACCACTTATCAAGGCCCGGAAGCAACTCAGGGATAAGGGCTATTACAAGTACAGTACGTTAGTGTGGAGATTTGATGAAGCGTTTACTTAAGGGGGATGTTCATTAGGAATTTGTTTATGTTGGACTTGAAGACATCCAAGTTGTAGTCAGGTGGGAAGCAGGCAGACGGAACAGAGTTCCACAGGCGTGCAGTTCTAAGAAAGAAGCCTTGTTCATGGAATCCACGTTTTGATTTAGGCACAGATAAAGAGTGGGGTAAATTTTTCACAGTGGATTCGGCTAGACGGGTGTTTTTTGTGAAAGATTGGCGAGGGGGGACCAGTGATTGGAGTTCAGATGAGCACCTGCCATGGAAATAACGATAAAACAAGGATAGGCTCGTAACATCTCTTCTGTGGGAGAGAGGTTGCAGGGTAGAGAAAAGGGTATCCCCCACTAAGCCACGAAGTCTATTTTGTACTCTGTCAAGGCAGGATAGGCTGTTGTTAGCAGCTCCTGTCCAGATATGGCAGCAGTATTCCATCCTTGGTTATGTGTTGTTAAGCTGTGACTGCAAATAATCAACGTCGTTATATGTGGGTTTATATATATATATATATATATATATATATATATATATATATATATATATATATATATATATACACACTTCTGCCTATTTCAAGCACTTCTTCCAGTCCTGACTTAGTATTGTTTTCATTCAACAGCCAATCTCATACAGCCTTATCCTCGAGTAACCTCTGGCCTTGTTAAGTAATGACTGATTAGTATACAAAAGTTATAATTCGCCGCATATGTCCCAACAGTATGCAGGTTTTAAGGTCTAAGCGAGAAAATCCTCAGCGCTTTTTGTTGCAATGGTTTAAAGTATAAAAAAGGACGCAAAACAAAAGGCGACGAACATTATGTTTTATTGCAAGGGAGAATGAGATGGCGGTTAAAGATAACGACCCCTCCCTTCCGTTGTGAATAAAGATAACTTCAACTTGATCTCGTTCGCTGTTACCGCAAAATAACGATTGCTCCCTAGAGAGCAAAAAGCAAACATTGAAAGGAGTGGGGTGTTTGGGAAGTAGAAGATCCGTCGCTGCATTACTAATTCTTGCTTCTTTTTTTCTTTTCTTTTTTTTTTGAAACGGCAAAAATCCACGTACGTACGGCACAATCACGTTGACACGCAGGTTCTCGCCTGATCACCGAAGTTAAGCAACGTTGAGACTGGCCAGTACTAGATGGGTGAACATTTGGGAAGGCTAGGCGCTGTATGTACCTTCTGGGAAGGTTGGGCGTGGGACAAGCACCTCACTCTGTAAAAAGAACTCCTCGCTATAAAAACATTTACAAAGTTGTAGATTACCTATGCCCCCCCCCCAGGGGCTCAAGGGATATGGATGGATGGCAAAATGAACGTGAGTTTTTTATCTTAAGAAATAAAATAAAAAATAAAAAAAGGTGATCAAATCTTTTTTTTTAATTACATTTTCGCCCCAAACAAGGCACCTTGCCACTTTGATGTAGGGGGCTACTATAAGGGACATAAGTTGCAGGGGTACTATGTAGGGAGTTTAGCAGCAAGATGTCTGTTCACATTACACTTGAACTTCTGCATGTCAGTACAGTTGGGGAAGCAGGAAACTGGAAGAGAATTCCAGAGTCCTGCAGTTCTGGGAAAGAAGCTATTAGAGTAGAAGGCTTTATTACATCTAGGGATCTCGACTGTGTAGGGGTGGGACTTCGCTGCTTGTCTGGTTTGTCGGGGGTATTTACGTGCTTTGGGATAAAATCGTGGTTTTTACTTTTTATTATTATTCTTTTTATACGCGTTTACCCTACCAAGGCACATCGACTCTTGAACGGAAGGGGTTTCTATTTGAGACGATATTTAGGGAAGATGAGTAAGATGTTTGTTTACATTACATTCTAATTTCTGCATGTCAGTACGGTAAGGGAAGAAAGTAGCAGGAAGAGAATTCCAATGTGTAGCTGTTCAAGAGAAGAAACTATTTCCATATTGCGAGCCTGTTTCTGTTCTATACTTATTGTCATGACAAGAGTTCGACTGAGCCCCAGTCAATGGTTTCTTTCCAATCTTTTACAAAAAACACTCGTCTAGCCAAAATCATTATCAATAATTTCCCCCACTTTTTATGGGTGCCTAAACATAAATTGATTCCATGAATAAAGTTTTTTTTTCTAGGACTGTCCGTCTGTGGAACCCTGTTCCGCTAGTCTGCTTTCCAGCTGCTACAATATCGTCGTCTTCAAGTTCAACGTAAACAAAGAGAAACTATCTCTCCCTGAGGATAGGAGAAACGTTCGTCTTCAGTCTGAATAAGATAATATCTTCTAGACATTCGTCACAGTCCAAAGTGAACATTTAGGGGAGGGCTGAATTTCCCCAAATTAAAAACCGACTTTGTGTCTACGTCTCCCCTCATGGGGAGGCAAGTAAAATCGGGTTGCTAATATCTATCCTCAATCTCATAATGCAGATATGTAAAACAACGTAGCACTCATCTGAGTTATCTTTTCAATTTCCTTTTTCTGTTTGGTTTATTGGACCCCTAACGCCATCTTCCCAATAGCATCTAATTTTCCAAATCGCATGCCCCCCCCCTCTTTCCCCGTCCAATCCAGCAATCTATGGCTGCGAGCACTGGTCAAAATGGACACACTACAAACATAGCCGCTGAAAAGCAAACCGAACTAGCTAACTCAAGGAAATTGGCTGCCCCCTTTAACAAATAGACCAGCTTCCTGGAGTGGTGGTAGACTATCGATAGTCGATGACAACGAAAGGTTGCAGATGATTCATCGAAAATTCGATAAGAGATGAACGTCATGTCTAGTTTGTTTTATTTTGTCATAAAGATGATACCATATAAAGTTTTCGCTACATTTTGTGAACAAGACCGGGGGCTGCTTGAAATATAAACATAAAATATTAAATATAAAAAATAGCAACATCGTTTTTATGATTCATAAACCCCTCATAACCTTGAAAGTACTATTCTAGAAGCATACGTGGATATCTTAACAATATATATATATATATATAATATATAATATATAATTCAATAAGATAAAAAGCTATAGCAAACATCTAAATGACTACTTTAACCACAGTTCCTGATTTAAAAAAAAAAAGAAAAATTAAAAGATTCATCTGCCTTACTTTTAATGCTAGGTTTATTTATGGTGTCTTTTAAATTCAATAAAAACCCTCCTAAATTTGCTGATGAGGAGACCTTGCTTACCAAAAAACTATATATAATTATTCTACATAACTTGATGTATACTACAATAAAAAGCATTCTTTTCCGAAACGATCGTACAGATAATTGATTTTGTTGTTGTTCCTTCTTATGAAACGGATTTTTAATTTAATTAAAATTTGATTTTTAAATTTTAAATTATAAATCACATTACTTAATATATATATATATATATATATATATATATATATATATATATATATAATCTGCCTCCGTATACAAATAATCTAACTTCCTGGAGTGGAGGCAGACTATCGATAGTCGATGACGACGAACGGTTGCTAATAATTCGTCATCAGATGAACGTCACGTGTTGGATGGCGGTTGTTGTACCTTTTCATTACGATTATACCATATACCATATATATATATATATATATATATATATATATATATAGTCATCCACATACAGTACTGTTTCGCTGTTTCACAGCTCATCAGTGCGGCTAGACAGGCAACTACCTCAAGCCAGGATTGAAACCCGACCGTTTATACGGCAGTCAAGGCTTCTAACCATTACGCTATTGGCGGCTGCTTGAACGAGTAGTGAGTTTAACGATGTTTTGATATCGTCCGAAATATATATATTTAGTAATGTGATTGATAATTTAAAATTCAAATTAGAATTAAAAATCTGTCTCATAAGAAGTCACACCAACAAAGTCAATAATTTGTACGATCGTTTCGGAAACGATGTTTTTATTGTGATAGACATTAAGCCACGGACAATAATTTTGACATATAGTTTTATTTAAACGAAGTCTCCTCATCAGCAAAAGTATTGGGTGGTTTTTTTTTATATGTAAAAGACACCATAAATAAATCTAGCAATTTTTAAGTAAGGCAGATGTATCTTTTAATTGTTGGCCTTTGAAAACCGTAATTATCGTCAAAGCATTCATTTGGATTTTGATTGTAGCTTATAAATGTACGAAAAACTGCTGTTCTAACCCCCTTTATATATATATATATATATATATATATATATATATATATATATATATATATATATATATATATATATAATAAAAATTACAATTAAATTTACCAAAATGATCCAAGATGGTAAAATTAAAGTATATTATAAATATTAAAGAATTAATATTTATAAAGTTATCTCAGCCAGATGTAAACGCGCGATAAAACCAAATAGGAGATAGAGCTTATAATACGAGCAAACGGTTAATAAAACATGTTAAAAAACACTTTGAAATGAGTTAAAAACATATTTAATCTGAAAAAGGAAGAACTAGATAAGTGGATAGTCCTTAATCCGCGGAGTTTCGAAAAAATACTTTACTTCTCATCAGAGGGTAGGAATTAGCAAAATGCGGGATCGGATTTTGCATACAAAAATATTTGATGAAACAACAAGTAAGTCAAAGATCTTACTTGATAACAAAAAAAGTGAAGCAGAGGGAATATGGTGAAGAAAAAGGTGATTACACATGACTGGATAGTCTGGTGGAAGATAAACAATCCAGTGACGGTAAAATCCAAATATATTTGGATTTTACCGTCACTGGATTATTTATATATGTTTTTAACTCATTTCAAAGTATTTTTTAACATGTTTTATTAACTGTTTGCTCATATATATATATATATATATATATATATATATATATATATATATATATATATATATATATATATATATTAGTGATGGGACGATTCAAATATTTTCTCGATCCCGATCCAATTACCAATTCCGCACTAAATTCTTGATTCCGATACAATTACCGATTCCGATTCTTTATAAATCTCAAAACCTTTAACAGTAGTGTTGTTATTAGTTCTCGATTACTGTAAAAACACATATCGAATATGAAGATATTTTCTCATCGGAAAATATGCACGAAATTTTCTGATTTTGATTCTGATACCCCGAAATGAGAGAGAGAGAGAGAGAGAAAGAAAGAGAGAGAGAGAGAGAGAGAGAGAGAGAGTTGAGACGATTAATCGGAATCGGGAATCGTAAAATCGGAACTTTTGTATATATATATAATTATGTATACGTTTTATTTTTTATTACCGTATCTTTCTGTTAAGTTACATTATTATTTCAGCTATTCGGCCGTTTTTTTTGGCCGTCTGTAGCATCGTCAGACTTTTACAGAAATGTTCACTATTTTTCTGTAAAAGTCTGAGGATGCTACAGACGGCCAAAAAAAAACGGCCGAATAGCTGAAATAATAATGTAACTTAACAGAAAGATACGGTAATAAAAAATAAACCGCATATTTGCTCTACAACGGTATTGAGCACTTTCTTCAGTTTTTATTAATTACCATTTCCACTAAAATTATATATATATATATATATATATATATATATATATATGTGTGTGTGTGTGTGTGTGTGTGTGTGTGCATGTGTGTGTGTGTGTATGTGTGTGTGTATGTGTGTGTGTGTGTGTTGGAAGTTTTCTGAACCTTGAAAAAGTAATTTGATTTAAGTCTTCCGTAGAAAAGTTACTTTGCCTGTAAGTTATTTAATTTCCTGCAATCCGTGAAAAAACTTGCTTTTTTGAACTCGCAATAGTCCAAAGTTTTCAGGGATCATCAGTTATTCACCATGAAACAGAGACGGCTTCGTGGCCGGGTTCGAATCGTGTCACCATGCACTGATGATTGCCGAAAGTCAATTAAATATTTAAATAAATCTCTTATCGAGCAACCCCCCTGTTAAAAATGTTAGTGACGTGTTATAATGAACCTTTTTACCATGAGGACGGGGTTAGATAGTGGGTCAGTTTTTGATGTGGGGGAAAATCCAGCTCCCCAAAAAGGGGCACGGGATAAAAACAAAATTTAAAATTGTCTCAGTCATGAATGATTTCTATGTTACTGATCAAGAACAGAAAAGGTAAAGCGTAGCATCAAAACAGATACTACACTGTGATCTTGGCCTGAAGGCCATCTGACGTGTTATAATATATGAACAAGAAATATATTTATATATTATTTTTATTTTATATATTATTTTTTTTTTCCAGGTTGTAGTCAGGTGAGAAACAGTCAACCAGAACACAGTTCCACAGATGTGAACTTCTAAGAAAGAAGCTTTGTTCATGAAATCTACGTTTTGATTTTGGCACAGATAAGGAGTGGCGGAAATTTTTGACAGTGGTTTCAGCTAGACAGGTGTTTATCGTGAAAGATTGATGAGGGGCGACTAGAGATTGGAGCTCAGACAGGCACCTGCCATGGTAGTAATGAAATCTACGTTTTGAATAGGCCATGTACAATAATTTACTTGTACAATACCATGGAGTTCCCTCTCAGTTGACTATAATATGGTAATTTTCAAGTTTAATATAAACAAGTTCTTGTTTAGTTGTCCTATAAAACAAATTAGCTTATCTGATTAACCCTTATCCTTGTGTGGCCTCCAGGTCTTTATAAACCGTGACTACATGGTATATAAAAAATATTTTTTAGTTCTATATATTTAACACACGGAGATTTGATAACATCAAGTAATCTATCTAGCTTTCAAAGACAAAAAGTCAATATGCAAATATCAACTAAATATTTTCTTTTAAATGAAACTGAAGCATTAATTTATTGTTGCAATTTAAATGTTCAAAAATACTTTTAATTTACTGTAAATTGTCAGTTAAATATTTAAATAAATATTTGATCAAACAGTCGTGCTTTTAAAAATGTGAGTGACATGTTATAATGTATAAACAAGAAATATCCTTATATATTATTTTTATTTTATATTTTTTAAAATCCTTTGAGATGAGGCTTCATAATTTGTGTATTCATTTTATTGCAGACTATTAGCCTTATGTTCACAATTGTTTTACCACATTTCGGTCAACTTATCCTCCGGCCTTTAGTGATAAAAAATGTCAAAGAAATAACGGATACTCCCTGTAAGGATGCCTGTGCATAAAGTCTATTGTGGAGCAAGGGTTCACGATCCCAACCACACCTCTCCTTCACCAGCATTGTATGAGATTTGTATTAAGTCCAAGATAACCAGAAACAATGCCAAGATTAGCAGAAGCTTAATGTTGCTTAACTTTGAGTAAAGAAAGATAACCAGTGTGTCAACATGATTTTGATATTTATTATAAGTATTATTATACTAAAGCACACTCAATCAACGTTTCTTTCCTTATTGCTTCTTTTCCTATATGCTTTACTAAAAAAAAATACATACTAAAATACAACTTAGTTCTGGAATTGAGTTATGTTTGAAAAGACATTTCAATTAGCTGTAAAAGCAACTGAACAAGTCTCCAATCTTTCTCTTAGCTATTTATTTCTCTTGTCTGGTCTCACTATTTTTCTGTTTATTTTTTACAAGGTAGTCACTACTTATCAAGGCCCGGAAGCCACTCAGTGATAAGGGTTATTGCGTGTACAGTAATCAATGGGATAGTATCGTAGTAATCGTTAGTATTGGAGATTTGATAAAGTGTCTTACTTAAGGGGGCGGTTAATCAGGAATTTGTTTATGTTGAACTTGAAGACATCCAGGTTGTAGTCAGGTAGGAAACAGGCAAACGGAAGAGAGTTCCACAGGCGTGCACTTCTAAGAAAGAAGCTTTGTTCATGGAATCTACGTTTTGATTTAGGCACAGATAAAGAGTGGGGGAAATTTTTCACAGAAGCTTTGTCTCACTTGCAAATTGTATCATTAATATTTCTTAAGAAATTTAGAGAAAGATTATCTTCTCAATATGTCTATACGAGCCAAGTACGTCCAAAGATGGACTAATGCTGCCACATCTGGGCGGGTGCTGCTAAAAACAGCCTATCCTGCCTTGACAGAGTACAAAATAGACTCCGTGGCTTGGTGGGGGATGCCCTTTTCTCTACCCTGCAACCGCTTTCCCACAGAAGAGACGTAGCGAGCCTGTCATTGTTCTATCGTTACTTCCATGGCAGGTGCTCGTCTGAGCTCCATTCTCTGGTCCCCCCTCGCCAATCTTTCTCAAAAAACACCCGACTAGCTTAAACCACCGTCAATAATTTTCCCCACTCCCTATCTGTGCCTAAATCAAAACGTAGATACCATGAACAAAGATTCTTTCTTAGAACTGCACGCCTGTGGAACTCTGTTTCGCTTGCCTGTTTCCCTCCCGACTTCAACCTGGATGTCTTCAAGTCCAACACAAACAAATTCCTGATGAACCGCCCCCCAAGTAATGACACCTTACTAATTCTCCAATACTATTGCTACACTATCCCTTTGATTACTGTACACACAATAACCCTTATCCCTGAGTGGCCATTGGGCCTTGATAAATGGTGAACTCCATGAAAAAAAATGCCATAAACATATAGATAATATGGTAAAATAAGTGTGTACTCTTTCTGCTAAGGCTAAAAATAGTGTTTTCAAATTGTGTTAATGAATGTGACAAATGCACTTACTTTATTGCAGACTGTTAGCTTTATTTTCACAGTTGTTGTTTTACCACAGTTCGGCCAACTTCTGCATGTGGTTAACCGCGACGGGATAGGAATGCTGAGTCTCTTTAACTTGTACCCGCAGTAATTACTGCCTTCCATAGTTGTTGTTGTCTCGCCACGTTTTTGGCTAACTAATAGACAAATTATGCGGGCTTTTCTTTTACATGGAGGTCACCACTTATCAAGGCCTAGAAGCCACTCGGGGATAAGGGTTATCTCAAAGGATTCCAAAAAAAAAACATAAAAATAATTAAATAATACCATTCAGTACGGACCTGACAATGGAAGACCAGATAAGAACTCAAAATTGGATTTATAAAACCATAAAATCCAACCTTGATTACTCTTCGGTTCCCGCGGCATATTGGATAGAGGCGTTGAGTCTCTACGATACCAGGTGAGCATTGTCTGAAGACAGCGATTTCAATCCAACCCCAGCAGGTCAGAAAATTAGTTGGCCAAAACGTGATGAGAGAACAATAACCTTTTTTTTTACATGGAAGTCACCACTTATCAAGGCCCGGAAGCCACTCGGGGATAAGGGTTATTTCGTGTACAGTACTCAATGGGGTAATATCATAGTAATCATTACTAATGGAGATTTGATAAAGTGTCTTACTTAAGGGGGCGATTTATTAGGAATTTGTTTATGTTGGACTTGAAGACATCCAGGTTGTAGTCATGTGGGAAACAGGCAAACGGAAGAGAGTTCCACAGGCATGCACTTCTAAGAAAGAAGCTTTGTTCATGGAATCTACTTTTTGATTTAGGCACAGATAAAGAATGGGGAAAATTATTGACAGTGGTTTTAGCTAGACGGGTATTTTTCGTGAAAGATTGGCGAGGGGGACTAGAGATTGGAGCTCAGACCAGAACTTGTCATGGACATGACGATAAAACAGACTCGCAACGTCTCTTCTGTGGGAGAGAGGTTGCAGGGAAGAAAAAAGGGCATCCCCCACTAATCCACGAAGTCTATTTTGTACTCTGTCAAGGCAGGATAGGCTGTTTTTAGCAACTTCTGCCCAGATGTGGCAGAAGTACTCCATCATTTTCCCAGCGTCCCTGGCAACAGACTTGATGTACATGTTCTATTTCAGGTCAAGAATAAAGGTCAATCCCAGAAGCATATCAAAACATGGACCCTCCCCTAGACGAGAGCCATCGATTTCAATTTATGCCAGATGGGGATCAGAGCGTTTATGATGTAAAGATAGGAGCTTGGTTTTAGATGCATTAACTATGAAAGGCAAGAATTACTGGAGATACAGTTACAAGAATCGGCATTTCTATCCCGTCTCGGTTAATCACCTGAAGAAGGCCAGAGTATGAATTGGCCGAAACGTGGTTAAACAAAAACAACAACTATGAAAATGAGGATAACAGTCCGCAAAAGAAAAAATATTTAAAATATTATATTTAAGCTTATTTTACAACCGGGCAACGTTGGTCCCCCCGCCCCGCTAGTTGTAAAAGTGAAGTGCATGAATCCCCCAGAAATTGTTATAAAATATTCTGTAAATCACGAACATAGCGAATTAGTTCTAAAAGGCTGTTTATTTGCAGCGATTTGGACAGTTGTATAGATATCCTTTGATCCAGTACAGTAACCACTGAGCTACATGTCCCGGAGAGGATGCTGGGATGGTTGGTGGTTGATTATCAGTTATCATGATGATTATGCAGTCAAATAGCTAAACCGATTGATTAGCGACTTGATAGCAACTAGCAAAATGATCGTAAAAGGGATTTATTTTCGATAAAACCGAAACAAAAATGGCAGATTCGAATGATGTTAGCGGAAGAAACTAGGACATCATCAAATGAATCTTGTTTTATGGAAGCAAAAAAGAAATGCAAAAAAACAAAAAAACAACAAAAAACAAAAAAAAAAAAACAGAAATAAAAAAAAAAAAAAATAAAAAATAAAAATAAAAAAAGCAAAAAAGAAATGCAAAAAAAAAAGCAAAAAACAAACAAAAAAAACAACAAAAATCAGAAATAAAAAACAAAAAAAAAAAAAAAAAAAAAAAAAATAAAAAAAGGAAGAAGGGAAGAATATGATAATATAATAAAAATGCAGAATAGCCGAAAAGAAGCTTATAGATTAGGTTTCGGAAACATTTTTGGAGCGTGATGGCCCAAAAAACTATGCTGATTATTAGAATTGTGCCGACAGAATATTCCTTCCATTCTTTTGACTCTCGAGTATATATCCGACACAGTTAGACACATTTAATCAATCGAGAACCACATCCGTCTAGATCATCGTATAACGATTTGATCACTGTCTGTCTGACGTAATGAACATTTAAATTAAAATGTTTAAAATTCAACGCTATTTCACATGGTTACTGGTAGCCGAATGGATACGGCCTCCGCTAATCGAGCCAGAGATGTCGCGGGGTTCGAATCGTTCGACTGGTAGTAATCGTGACACCCTGCACTGAAGAATCCCGAAAGGATGAAACACTAGTGTCTGTAGGTATTTAATTATTATAGTAAAAAAATAATTATATATATATATATATATATATATATATATATATATATATATATATATATATATATATATATATATATATAAACAAACAAACATTTAAGATATTAACGGATATATACGCAAGAGTCAAAACAACGAATTTGCTGTTGTCACAGCCCTACCGATTATAAAAGGGAATCCAAACAGCTTTGGCTACATTGTCATAAAGGAAAAAATTAAATTAAATGTGCAAATAATTTTTCTGTGCATCTGAAAACAACTATTACATATTATGGTATCATATGATGAGAAAGACCCGACGTTGCCCGGGATAGAATGATAATCAACGAATTTTTCATCTTCCCATATTTCTATTGTTATCAAAACCGGAAAAATTTTGAATGCTTTCTAAATAATGCTTTAATCCCTACTGAAATGCTGGATAAAATTTGAATGCTTACTCGCGAGCGCTTGAATGTCTATCGGAGAGAGTTTGAATACGTACTGGAGAAATTTTGATTTCTTACGGGAGAATGATTGAATGCCTTCTGAGGACAATTTGAATACGTACTGGATAAAGTTTGAATGTTTACTGAAGAATATTTAAATGTCTACCGGAGAGAGTTTGGATACTTACTGGAAAACGTTTGAATGCTTGGGGAGAAAGTTTAAATGCTTATCGGAAAGTTTGAATGCCTACTGGGTAAAATTGTATGCCTAATGAATACTATCTATAGAATTGTAGATGTCTAATCTTGACCTCGTGTGCAAATAAGTAAATACGGACTCGCTTCGTTTCTTTTTATTATTTCGCATATTTTCGTCATCTCCCGTCTGTCTGATTGTCTGTCTCTCTGCGTCTCTATGTCCCTGTGCCTCTCCCTTCCTATCTATCTATCTATCTATCTATCTATCTATCTACTTATCTATCTATCTATCTACCTATCTATCTATCTACCTACCTACCTACCTACCTACCTACCTACCTACCTACCTATCTATCTATCTATCTATCTATCTATCTACTTATCTATCTATCTATCTATCTATCTACTTATCTATCTATCTATCTATCTATCTATCTACTTTCTATCTATCTATCTATCTATCTACTTATCTATCTATCTATCTATCTATCTATCTATCTACTTATCTATCTATCTATCTATCTATCTATTTATCTATCTATCTATCTATCTATTTATCTATTTATCTATCTACTTATCTATCTACTTATCTATCTATCTACTTATCTATCTATCTACTTATCTATCTATCTATCTATCTATCTATCTACTTATCTATCTATCTATCTATCTATCTATCTATCTATCTATGTGTTTACATCGTAAACAGGGTCCCTTCCTTACTCATCACCGCTATCAGCGAAAGACACAAACGAAAATCGACAAAATGAAGCCAGGAGCCGGTTCCTGTCGACAACATAGAAGCCCGACAAGAACAAGCCGCAACGAACGAACACTTTATTTCGATCCTATTTGAAGTCCTGCGTCCAATTTAAAATCAATCAAAATGGAGCGGAGGCGATAAACGCATCGGTAATCTTGTGAAGTTGACTTCCTCCACATCCGTCATTGATTGCAGTGCGCCTTCTCGCTCTCGTTCGCCCAACGTGATTAGGCGAGATTTGAGTTGTCGGCGCCTTACTGACGTCATGAACCTGTAATGGTGAATGTAATACTAAGTCGAAACATCAGAGCCCCCGGCAAGGTGAATTTTGGGGAGAAGGGCAGGGAAAATTGGCTCTGAGGAGTGAGGGAGGGTATGGGAAAGTTGCAGAGTGGAGTGGATTGTAAGAATAAAAAAAAAATAAGTATAGAGTTTAATTTTATGGTTGATTGAATTTCAGTATAACCACAGAAAGAGATAGATAGATCGATAGAGAGAGAGAGAGAGGGGGAAAGAGAGAGAGAGAGAGAGGAGTGTGTGGGTTTTTGTGTGAGGGAGGGAAGGACAAAAAGAATGTGAAAGAGAGAGAGAGAGAGAGAGAGAGAAAAGAGTGTGTGGATGTGTGTGTGAGGGAAGGAAGGGATAGAGAAAGAGAGTGTGAAAGAAAGAGAGAGAGAGAGTAAGAAAGAATATGTGTGTATGTGTGTGTGAGAGTTCGTAAGATGATGTATGCGTGTGCATGAGAGGAAGTGAGAGGAAAGCTAGTGTGTGGGGAGGTAGAGGAACCATAGAGAAATGGAGAATGAAATATATATAAAGAGAAGAAAAGTCGAAAAGGAGTGACAGAGAAACGGAGAAGTATTATCAGAGTGAGAGGGTGAAGAGCTAGATTAGTAAAAGTGATGAGAGATAGATGGAAGAGAGAAGAGAAATAGAGAGAGAGAACGGTAAGAGAGAGAGAGAGAGAGAGAGAGAGAGGAGGATAAGGGAAAAGAGTGATGATAGAGAGGGATGAGAAATAAGCCAGAAGGGAAAAGAGGGAGAGGAAAGTGTGATAAACAAGGTTTATAGTTTCAAGAGATAGACAGACAGATAGATAGATAGATAGATAGATAGATAGATAGATAGATAGAGAGAGAGAGAGAGAGGGGGAGGGAGAGAGAAACGGATTGAAGAGGAACATAGGAGCGTGGTCAACTGAGAAATATTGGTGCGATCAGAGAGAATCAAATGACTGGACAAAAAAAAAAAAGATTAATACAGACACATAATAATAATTAATAATCTCTGGTCCCCCCTCGCAAATCTTTCTCAAAAAAAAAAACACCCGTCTAGCTGAATCCACTGTCAAAAATTTTCCCCACTCTTTATCTGTGCCTAAATCAAAACGTAGATTCCATGAACAAAGCTTCTTTCTTAGAACTGCACGCCTGTGGAACCCTTCTGCCTGCTTCCCACCTGACTACAACCTGGATGTCTTCAAGTCCAACATAAACAAATTCCTAATGAACCGCCCCCTTAAGTAGACATTTTATTAAATCTTCACACTAACGTACTGTACTTACAATAACCCTTATCCATGAGGGGCCTCCGGGCCTTGATAAGTGGTGACCACCTTGTAAAAAATAAAAATTAATATAGACACATAAATGTTTTTTTTAAAATGCACATTCGCAATGAACATTATATAGACGACTATATAATATGTATACGGTTTGGTCATATACATACTTGCTTTATATACACTCCCGATAAACACCTGGCAAGTTATATATAGAACCCGGCAATATAACACACACGCACACACACACACACACACACACACACACACACACACACACACACACACGCACACACACACACACACACAAATATATATGTATATTACTATAGAAAAATGCGAGCATGAAAAGTAACATGGTTAAGCTTAAAAATGGAAAAGTAAAAGAATAGTTGTTAAAACTGGAAAAGAAAAGGATGAGATATTCTAAGAAAAAATATAATAAACTAGACTACTCGTGACCCGTTGGGTCAGTATGTTAGATTAGCTATGGAATTCATGTATGAGTGTGACACTTGTGACGTAAAGAAAATAGGGTTTTTTGACATAACAGAAACATTTCTATAAAAGTATATTAAAATGAAAAAAGAATATAGAGAGATTTCTATGAGTCGTTCTCTTTATTATAATTGATTATTTTTGAAAAAAAAAAACCCAACTTACAGCCATTGAATTATAAGTGGTTTGCAATACTTATAGGTAAATGTGCACTGAACAGATACCATAATACTTACAGTTAAATTCAAATTTTGATATATTTTTTTTTAATTTAAACGCGAAAAAAAAAAACAATTGGAACACTGAAAACGTACACAGTAAAACAAAACGTTTTATTATCACTTTGATTATTTATTTGTAACGCAAATAAAAAACATTTTCGGGGTTGTTTATTTATGTTGGTAGTATAGAAGAAAATGTATGAATGTTTTTAAGAAAGGTGTATTAAAAAAAATGGAGAATAAATTTAAAAAAAATGAAGGCGGTGGGTAAGTCGCCGTTGTAAAATGCTCTTATGGTTGTCAACGGGTAAAAGTAGATTTATTTGTAAGATAATTGCGCTAAAATAACTTAAACGCAATACGGAAATGGACGATATAAAAATGCAAAAAGAATTAACAATTGTTTATTTGGATAATTTAAACGCGAAAAAAAAAAATAAAACAATAAAAAGCAATTGTGACGCTGAAAACGTACACAGTAAAACAATACGTTTTATTGCCGCGTTGATTATTTGTTTATGATGCATGCGCTACCGGAAGTCGTAAACCGGATGTTGGGTTACAACATCCGTTACAAGGTCATTTTAGTTTTATAATTATATAGATTTATAACTTAAAATATTGCAGCATAAACAGTTAATTATATGATGTTATAAATTGAATTAAAACATTCTTAATGCTGCAATATTTTAAGTTATAAATCTATTATATTTTGTCCTTTTCTTTTCCAGTTTTAACAACTAGTCCTTTACTTTTCCATGTTTAAGCTTAACCATATTACTTTTCATGCTCGCATTTTTTCTATTGTAATCCATGATTTTTCCAGGCTTCCAATAAATTCACTTGTTCTTTGTTTAATTTCAGTCTTATTTTTTTGCCCCACCCCCAAACAAATATGTAATTACAATGTATGGCACTCGTCTGCTTTCAATAAAATCACCCCAATTATCTCCCTTTCATTCTATCATTCTCTCTGTTTCACTCGTGTTATTCTCTTTTCGAGACAGCATTGAATTAGGAGCAACAGTAGTCGCTTAAGCGACGCGGTCGCTATGAATACCAGTCATAAAAAACGTCGCTCACCTCCTTACGTTTTTTTCCGATTTTGAACACCAGTAAATTTATCATAACTTTTGTTTTATTGAACGAAAATTTAATTTTTTTTCACAATATAACTGAGAAGGTGATCTATAAACTGTAATAATTGTTTGAAATTTGGTTGAAAAATGAGTGAGTGTTGTAGCTTTACAGCAGTTCTAAATGACTAAAATTGCCACTTAACCATATATTCAAACACTACTGTGTTTGACTGATATACGTCTATGTTGTTGGATGAAGTGGCGGCATCTCGACAATGTTTCAGTCGTCATGAACCTTCACTTGCCACTGGTATTAAACAACACCGACTCAAATGTGGTTGGGTTTGCGCAACTCTTGCCGCAAAATTTCCACGCGCAGCCACTTTTACAGGGGGTATCCATAGTGTGTCATGACTGAAAAGAAGCTAGCATATATTTATTCATGTGCGTTGTTGGATGAAGTGGGCGAAGGATATTCAAGTGGTCGAATTCGGAAAGGGGAAATGAAAACAGGAAGTAAACGCCGGCGGCCATATTAGATTCGCCGCAGGGCCGTTTCGAGTCGGAAATGTCGTGTACAGTTTTTATCGATTACTTACAATGGAATGAGAAAAAAAAGATGAAGGATAGATAGAAGAGAAGGCGAATAGTAAGGAGAAATTGACATAAACTGACATACATTGTTAGATAAGTATACACACATATCTATATATCTATAAACATGAGAATGCGCCTGTGTGTGTGTGTGTGAGAGAGAAAGATAGATAGATAGATAGATAGATAGATAGAGAGAGAGAGAGAGAGAGAGAGAGAGAGGACACTTCTCAACCTATATACTTGACGATTTTTTTTTATCTAGACTTGAAATTTGATACATAGTATATCAGTCATGTGGAAAATTTCTTTAATCCGTTTAAGAGAAAAGGGCTGCTAAAATTTCTTTAATCCGTTTAAGAGAAAAGGGCTGCTAACAGAAAAATTAGTGCGTGGGACTTGTAATTAAGAATCTTTAAAAAGTGTTTTCAAACCTACTTATTTTTAGCATAAGTAATCTGTCATGTGGACCATTCATGCATAGGCATTCGTGAAGCAGTTGGCAAACAAATAAAAACCGACGTTGCTCAGTCAACTGAAAGAAGGAATGCTAAAAATATGCGCCTTATAAAATTTTTGCGTACCTTAAATTCTGAACGTATTTAAAAAAAACAAAAAAACAAAACTGAAGAACTTCTCTTGAAATTTGGTGTACAGGATATTCGGACATGTGGACAACTTTTTAATCAGTTTTCATTAGGAAAACAGGTGGCTAAGGGGTAAAAATTGAAAAATTGGTACGTGGGGGGGTCATAAGGTTTTTATCTGTGTGCTAACTGTTTCACGATTACGCATGTGCGGTCGGAAAAGATGAAAGCTTCTTTATTTTAGAAATAAGTAGATAAAAAAAAAACTTTTATAGACGTGTCAAGCTGGTATAATGGTTATCGTATTTGACATACTGTCTTTAGGTTTCAATCTCAGCTCGCGTATTTTGGTTTTACTTACAAGAAGTGAACTGTTTAGAAAAAAACATATTACTCGCAGTTTCTTTCCGTTCCGTTTTTTGCTTCATTTTTCTTTTAAAGGAATTTAACGTTACGTTTAATAACTACGGTATTTCTGTTTATAATTAATAAAACTTCTGTATTAATTTAAAATATAATATTTATACGTATTTTACGCCCGAGCAACATCGGGCGTACTGCTAGTGTATATATATATATATATATATATATATATATATATATACTGTCGTACAGACGGTCGGGTTTCAATCCTGGCTTGAGGTAGTTGCCTGTCATGTCGTACTGATAAGCTGTGAAACAGCGAAACAGTACTGTATGTGGATGACTATAATGCTCCTCATCTTGAGTTGAGCATATTGAAAAGTGATACACGAATTACCATTAGCATATAAGCGACGCTCTTTGTGTAAACAAATCGAGCGGAGGTATTTCGGACGATGTCAAAACATCGTTAAACTCACTACTCGCTCAGCAGCCGCCAATAGCGTAATGGTTAGGAGCCTTGAATGTCGTACAGACGGTTAGGTTTCAACTTGAGGTAGTTGCCTGTTTAGCCGCACTGATTAGCTGCGAAACAGTCCTGTGTGTGGATGACTATATATATATATATGTGTAAGAATGTTTGTGTGCGTGTGAGGACATTTATTAATGTATATACTCAACAATTTTTTTATCTACAAGCTTGTTATTAAATGACAAAAATTTTTGTCAAATAATTGTCAATATTTATTGTCAATTTAAATAAAATGAACATCGTTTCTGAAATGATCGTACAATCTATTGATTTTGTTTGTTTTTCCTTTTGAAACTGATTTTTAATTCAAAATTATGAATCGTTTTTAATCAATATTAATATAGTACTAGGGTATCTATCTATATATATATATATATATATATATATATATATATATATATATATATATATATATAAATTTACTAGTACATTAAAATAAACTCTGCTTTTTAGACTCCAGGTCTAATTCCCTAAATATATATATAAGTTACACAGAATATTCCGCGTTTCATCCACTCTAGGATTCTTCAGGATGAAACGCGAAATATTCTGTGTAGCTTAATCGCCATATATATTTTATAAATTTATTAACCTTGAAGAATCGCCATATATATTTCATAAGTTTATTAACCTTGAAGAATCGCCATATATATTTTATAAATTTATTAACCTTGAAGAATCGCCATATATATTTTATAAGTTTATTAAACTTGAAGAATCGCCATATATATTTTATAAGCTTATTAAGCCTGAAGAATCCTAGAGTGGATGAAACGCGGAATATTCTGTGTAGCTTAATCGCCATATATATTTTATAACTTACTCTCGTGTATATATATATATATATATATATATATATATATATATATATATATATATATATATATGAGTACATTGTATGCTGTGCTTATATATACAAGTAGGTAAAAATTGACATTACAAATTGAAAATTGCTCAAGAATAAATTGATAGACAATTTCCATCGCTTCCGTTTTTGCCGATTTTTTCCGGGTTCGATTCTTTTAATCACGTTAGCTAATATTCAATTTCCTGGATATTCGAAACCCAGTAATTTGTCGACGCCATTTTATTCCTTTCAATATTCCGTTAAATCATGACTATAATCATCGCCAATACATAATATATTATTTCTGTATCGTAAAAAAAATCAAATTGTTGCAATACGAATGCATATAATAACGTTTATGATAAGATACAGGGTTTGGTGAATGACTGGATTAAATACTGAATTGCCAATCATGTAGCGACAAGCATTTTATTTAACGATAGTTTTTTTTGTTTTTTTTTTATTACATTTTCACCCCAAACAAGGCACATTGCCACTTTAATGTAGGGGGCTACTATCAGGGGAAGCATCTACTGGGGTACTATGTAGGGATTAGGGCAGCGAGATGTTGGTTCACATTGCACTTGAACTTATGCATGTCAGTACAGTTGGGAAAGCAGTGACCTGGAATGGAATTCCAAAGTCTAGCAGTTCTGGGGAAGAAACTACTGGAGTAGAAAGATCTTTTACATCTAGGGATCTCTACAGTGTGGGGGTGGGATTTTGCAGCTTGTCGGGTCTGTCGAGGGTGTTCACGTCGTGGGGGCACAAGTGCTTGCAGTTCTTCAGAGCATTCACCATTATAATACTTGTAGAACAGGCAGAGGGATGCAACGTTTCGACGATGGGACAGAGGCTGAAGTTTAGATGCCAGTTTAGGGCCTATCAGATTTGCGACTCTCTTTTGAACCCTGTCAAGGAGCGAGAGACTAGTAGCCGATGCACCGGCCCAAATATGACAGCAATACTCCATACATGGGCGAATAGTGGCCTTATAGAGGTACAGGATACTTTCGGGTGTTAGAAGTTTTCTAGCACGGTAGAGAGAGCCCACCTTCCTCGCAGCGGCCCTGGCAATGCCCTCGATGTAATTGTTCCAACTCATGTTTCCCGTGAACGTTAGGCCAAGAAAGACTCGACGAAATTCCATTGGCCGAGAAGTAATATTGTAAAACCACGTGCTCCTTCCAAGCTTGTGTGTATTGGTTTTCTTTATCTTCTGTTCTGGCCGTGTCGGACACCCCACGTTTGTGTCGTGATTCTTTATCTTCTATTTTGTTCATGTCTTCGAACTTTCGCTTGTGTGTCGTGGGGTTTTTATCTTCTATTCTGGCTATGTCGTCGACCTCTCCGTTTGTTGTAGCGTTTTTTTAATCTTCTGTTCTGGCCATGTCTTCGACCTTTGCGCTTATGTGTGGTGTTTTTATTTTCTGTTTCTTGCCATGTCGTCGACACCTGCATTTGTGTGCGTTGGTTTTCTTTATCTTCTGTTCTCTCCATGTCGTCGACCTCTGTGCTTTTCTGTGGTGTTTTTTTTTGTATCTTCTGTTCTGGCAATGTCGTTGACCTTTGCGCTTGTGTGTGGTGTTTTTATTTTCTGTTATGTCCATGTTGTCGACACCTACGCTTGTATGCGTTGGTGTTCTTTATCTTCTTTTCTCTCTATGTCGTCGACCACTGCACTTGTGTATCAGTTTTTTTAATCTTCTGTTCTGGCCATGTCGTCGACCCCCGCGCTTGTGTGTGGTGTTTTTATTTTCTGTTCTGGCCTTAGGTTTAGGCACAGATAAAGAGTGCGGGAAAATATTGATAGTGGTTTCAGATATACGAGTGTTTTTCGTGAAAGTTTGGCAAGGAGTTTCCGTTTATTTCTGTGTTGTCGTGTACTTAATTTTATACATACAGATATTTCATCCTTCGTAAAAAGGATACTCCTCAAAATAAAATTACTATAATTAATAAAATATACAAAAACTTTAATAAAAACAGAAAAACAAAGAAAAAACTAATAACAAACAAAGACGCGGATGTTTTCCGCGCAAATTTAACGCATTCAATCATAGATTTCATCTATTTTTGCTTAAAACTTACACTTAACAGACAAACGCCATCGTGGCTTAATGAATGTCCTATTTTCTTCCCAGCAACCTCTCTCCCACAGAAGCGAGTCTGCCTTTGTGTTATCGTTATTTCCATGGCAAGTGCTCGTCTGAGCTCCAATCTCTGGTCCCCCCTCGCCAAACTTTCACGAAAAAGACCCGTCTAGCTTAGACCACTGTCAATAATTTCTCCCATTCTTTATCTGTGCCTAAATCAAAACGTAGATTCCATGAACAAAGTTTCTTTCTTAGAAGTGCGCAACTGTGGAACTGTCTTCCGTTTGCCTCTTTCCCACCTGACTATAACTTGGACGTCTTCAAGTCCAACATAAACAAGTTCCTGATAAACTGCTTCCTTAGGTAAGACACTTTATCAAATCTCCATTACTAACGTTTACTACAATATTATCCCATTGATTACTGTACACGCAATAACACTTATCCCCGAGTGGCTTCCGGGTCTTAATATGTGGTGACTACCATGTAAAAAAAAAAGAAAAAATAGAAAAAAAGACTAAAATAAAAAATAACTATAATTAATGAAAAAAAAAAAGAAAAAAAAGAAAAGAATTAAATTTACAATAAACAAAAGATTTTTTTCTCTGCAAGTCTATCGCATTAAATCACAGACTTTATCCTCTTTCGATAAAAATAAAGTAAATATAGCCTACATCAAAATCCTTCGCTTCCAATGGTTAATTAATAGAGAAGTGAATTCTATACATATGCATACACAAACATAGACACTTATCTAACTTTAGATATAGGATATGTTAATTAGTTTAGGAGTAAATCTTATACATATAATCAGAATCATGTACCTAACTTTATAAATGGAGATATTTCCTTTCCCAGTAAAATGTCTCCGAAACAAAAAAATTAAAAGCATTAAACTAAGACAGACCAAATAAAAAGAAGCTACAATAACGAAACTTAAAGAAAAATTAAAAAAAAAACAAAAAACAAAAACTAAGCTAAAAAAAAAAAAAAAAAAGGTAAATGAAAGGAAAAATAAACTAAAAGTTACGCAAAGTTTTTCTCGCACAAATTGCTCGCATTCATTCACATATTTCATTGTGTGGGATTAATTATCACTAATTAATGCGAGGAGCATCCATTCAAAGGGTCAAAGGGTGAGGAACGGTAGTACAAAAAATGGCGCCTACGAAGAAAGACGAGGCAGAAAAACGACACCCGCGACACAATAGAAATGGGTTGAGTCAAGACATTCGATTCAACCGTCCAATTTATTCTCTTGTCAATTTCAATTGTTTCGTTTCAGCAAAAGAAGATTCGTTTATCATTCGTATTTCGACCTACGCTTACGAAGTGCAAAAAATTGTAGACAAAGAAGAAAGGCGGAGAGTTAGACATACGGAAGAAGCAACGCATAGGCGACGATCACGTGCAAAGCTGACCAAGGATAAAATTAAAAATTAATGGAATCATTAATTATGAACAATTATATATATACAGGGTGGCCGAAAAGTCCCAGGACACTATACATGTATTTTTAATAAAACACAGTATTTTTAATGAAACACACAGAAAACATATATATTCAACAAAAAAGAGAACTTTATTAGAAACAAAGCAGAAAACAACTAGAGTAATTTAGTGGTCTAGGGGATCAGTATGTTGGGCCTCGTTGTTCTTGCACAGTGCCATTCGCCTCCAGGTTCTTTGTGCCATTTTTTTAAGAGAATTCCTTGATACGCTAGCAAAAGAATATTAAAATCAATCATATTTAACAGCATAAAAATATTAAAAATAGAGTGTCCTGTGACTTTTCGGCCACCCTGCATATATATATATATATATATATATATATATATATATATATATATATATATATATATATTAATTTTGGCTTTAGCAAATAGGGTGCATACCTTTATAACTATTTGCTAATATTTTCTCTCCTCTGATGAGATGGTAGACATCGAAACCCTATAGGTTAAGGAGATTAATTTTCTAAAGAATTCTTTGTCTTGCTTAGAATAATAATCAACCACTTAATTTCATTTCAATGAGAGTTTTTTGAAATTCATTGAATTACAATTTAATTTATTTGCTCTATCTTGCATATCGAGCAATTCTTGTTTAGATGGGATAACTTATAGAATATTACTGCCAGTAATATTTTGTAAACCTACAATCTCACGTTTCCATAACAACTGATTGTTAAATAAAAAAACTATTCTGAAGTATATATATATATATATATATATATATATATATATATATATATATATATATATATATATATATATAAAATAAAAATTACAATAAGTTTACCAAGGTAATCAAAATGGTAAACTTAAAATATATTATAAATATTAAAGAGTTAATATTTACAAGTAAAGTAATCTCAACCAGATGTAAAAGCTCAATAAAACCGAAAAGGAAATAGAGCTTATAATAACCACGTAAGATCTGTGACTTACTTGTACTTTCATTAAATACTTTTACATGCAAAATTCGATCCCGCATGTTGCTAATTCCTGCCCTCTGATGAGAAGGAGAGTATTTCTTCGAAACTCTGCGGATTAAGGATTATCCACTTATCTTGTGCTTCCTTTTTAAAATTAAATATGTTTTTGACTCTTTTTCAAGATGTCATTTAACATGTTTTATTAATCATTTGTTCATATATATATATATATATATATATATATATATATATATATATACATATATATATATATATCCTCTTTTTTAGAGAGCTCACAACATTTTATGATCTTTTATATTCTTTTTTGAAGAGCGCCATTTTTCTTTTCTTCTTTTTCAATTTCTTTTTAATTTTTCAAATTTTTCTTTTTGGCGTCAAGAGGTCCTAGGTCGCCTGAGGAAGTCTCTTTGACTGAAACAGATGCCTATTTGTAGCGACCATATGTAACTGTTTACGCTAAAATAATATATATATATATATATATACATACATATAAATACACACAATTGGTACTATCCGATAAAATTATTTACAATTACACACACACACACACACACACACACACACACACATATATATATATATATATATATATATATATATAAATCGACTCCATTTAAATCTATTAGCCCAGAAATTATATATATATATATATATATATGTGTATATATATATATATATTTTACATAGGCGTCACCACTTATCAAGGCCGATAGGCCACTCAAGGATAAGGGTTAAAGAGTGTACAGTAGTCAAAAGGACAATATAGTAATCGATAGTAATGGAAGTTCGGTAAATTTGTTAACTTAAGTGGAACGGCTCATCAGAAACTTGTTCATGTTGGACTTGAAGACAACCATATTATAGACAGCTGGAAAGCAGGAAAACGGAAGACAATTCCACAAGCGTGCAGTTCTAAGAAAGAAGCTTTGATCATGGAATCTATGTTTAGGTTTAGGCACAGATAAAGAGTGGAGAGAATTATTGATAGTGTTTTCAGCTAGTCGAGTGTTTCATGTGAAAGTCTGGCGAGGGGGGCACCGTAGATTGAAGCTCAGTCAAACACTTTCCATGAAAATAACGATAAAGCAGAGACAAACTCGCAACATCTCTTCTGTGAGATAGAGATTGCAGCGAAGAGAAAAGGACATCTCCCACCAGGCCACGAAGTCTATTTTGCTCTTATTTATAGTATTCCGAATTTTATTTGGTTTATATAATTGCAAATTCAGTAACCGTTAATAGGATACGTATTATTATTAGATAAATATTTAAGAACTTAATTCCTGAATTGATATTATTTGAATTAAAGTCATATATAACCTCAGAAAATTATCGCTGGATGGCAAACATAGGTTAAATTTTTGGTAATAAAATCAGTATCACGATTAAGATATGCATTATAAACTTATAATTGGAATAGGTTAACCTAGTTTTAATTGGTTTTGTTTAATTAATAAATGCATCATAAATGCATATTAGGAATTTGCCAAACTCAGAACTCTGCAAAAACATTAAAATATCGAACGTATTGAGTTACCTCCCTTTCAACTTTATGAATACATATTAGGATTTTGGTAACCTATAATTCAACAAAACCTACAGAGGTACCTCCCATTCATCGTCTAAAATATCCGGTAATCCTAAATCTTAATAGGTAAGAAAATAAAAAAATAAAAAATAAATTTGGATCCTTAATTTTAACTGAAGAATGAGACTGCACTGAATATAGAGTAATGTTAAGTTTTTTTTTCCTTATGGAATTAGTTTTGAACAAAAACCGCTTTTTGTAATTACACAAATAGGTTAGCCGATATTTTTGTAAATAAACAAAGCAGATTCCAGATACGAAACTAACATAGAATCGAAACGATATAGCTGAAGGCTTAGTTGATTAGTCCGGATTAGAAAAATAATTTAAATTAAATAAAGAAATTTTATTTAAGAAATTGTTATTAGTAAAAAAAAAGTAATAATTATTATTAGTAGTAAAACATATTAAGTGAAAACAGGTAAGTAGTTGTAACGTTGTCAAATAATTTGATTGAAAACATTTCTTTAAACAGAGATACGAAAAATATATAAATCTTTAAAAAAACTTTGGAAGAATGAAATATAGGTAAAATATTTTCTCATATTTTTCCTTATAAGGAAAATGGATTCCATACTGTTCATTGTTAAAATGTTTTTATTCAATACGTCTCATGAAAGATTGTTCTTGTGAAAATTTTCAAACGACATAATGAATTGAATTACAAAATATTTGATATTTTCTAAAAACCTCTGGCCTTGATGGAGGGGAGACTAAAACTTGCTGCTATGGTTTCAAATGATTTGAAATAATGGCAAGGGGAGACTTGATTAAAATATTTCTCATATGTTATATCTCCCCTCTTTGGTTTTTATACGTAAAGTAAATTTCAGTGTATAAGGATTATTTGATACTGGAGATATTCATAATCGTACCCTATTTCCAAAAGAGTGGGAGATATAACATATGAGAAATATTTGGAATCAAGTCTCCCCTTGCTGTTATTTCAGATCATCTTCCAAAAGAGGGAAGCCCAAAAAGTAGATTCTGATTTCTTTTTAGGAGACAAACTACGTTGCACTAGGTCGTAAAAAAAAAAAACCATATAGTTTTTTTTTAATATGTAAATCGAACAAGATTTTTTTTTACATTATAGAAAAAACATATTTGCTTTTTTCATGGAAACTACATTTCTGCAGAATTAATACTAAATAAATACTGCCATTAGATTTTCCGTAAACGTAGTCTGTTCTTGGTATAGAGCTTTTTTTTAAATGCCATCCTCAAATATATATATAAAAGAGATAGAGAGAGAGAGAGAGAGAGAGAGAGAGAGAGAGAGAGAGAGAGAGAGAGAGAGCGTCCAAAAAGTCACTGACGAGTTAAAATTTTTTGTCATTTTACCATTAATGATTATTTCTTACTCTGTTTCAGATATTTTACAGATAATATTTTTCGGCATTAAATAACCCGAAAAGGGTTGATACGCCGTAAAACAAAAACAACCAACCAACAGATAATATTTCAAAAATAAATTATGGATGAGTATAGCATTGAACATTGTAGGTAAGTTGTAAAATTGTTTTACCAAAATCAGGAGTCATTGTTTTGACCGAACGAGCTTATCGACGGTATTTTCATGTTCCTAAGAATTGACTAACCCCGAACTTTTTGTGGGGGTATCTTAAAGAAAGAGTCTATGTTAACAAACCATAAAACCTGCATAAGAAATAAGGGAAATAACTCGTAATCCAGCGATTCTGCAACCTATCATGAATAATGTTTTGCAAAGAGAAGAAATATGCGAAGCTGAAAAATGGGCTGTTTGAATTTTGCATTTTTTTAAATTATAAATTTCAAATGCCGTCGTCAAATTTTGTTTAAATTATAGAAAGATACCTTTAAAAAATCTACTTCAGTTCAAAACCTTTCAGTGACTTTTTGGACACACACATTCCATACATATATATACACTATATATATAGTGTGTATATACACTATATATATATATATATATATATATATATATATATATAGTGTATATATATATATATATATATATATATATAAATAATGTCGCTTTTGACGTTCAACTTCGTCAAAAAAACGACATTATTTTTGGACTAACCTAATATTTGTATAGGTAGATAGATATAGAGATAGAGAGATAGAGGTCGAAGCCACGTTTCTATTTAATTAATATCAAGTAAAGAGATAGAGAAAGAGAAAGAGAAAGACCGTAAGAAAGAAAAAGAGAAAGTGGGAGAGAGAGAGAGAGAGAGAAAGCGAGAGAAAGGGAAGATAGAGACAGTACATGTATATTATGGATCGTTATTGTCTTCAGACTTGGCACTGAATTATTTGCATAGCATTTCCTCGCCTTTTCGCATCGATTGTTTTGAACTTGCTTTCACCCCCTCCCTCTTCTGACTCATCTATATTAATGGTTCCCACACTCCACCCTATCCTACCCTGCTCTATTTATACCCCGTACCCGTCTTATCCTAAATGCAATCTACTGTTTCTAAACGGATCTCTCTAAGATTGTCCTAACTAGCCTTGTAAGAAAAAAAAAAAAATGGCTGCCGACTAATTTATCAAATTGTGTACTTTTTTACTCGTTTAGGAAACAACAACTAAAAATAAAAATAAAAATAACGAAACGAGAAGACAAATTTCTAGATTTTTTTCGCGTGGACACTTTTATTGATAGTACACATATTAAACTCTAGTCCCCTTTGAAGTAATATCCTCCGGCTGCAATGCACTTGTTGTACCGTTCTAACAACTTTTGAAAGGCCCATGGGAATCTTCATGAATGAACGTGTCAATGATCCTCGTCACAGCCTCTTTCATCTCCTTAATTGTCTAAAAAATACAGGTTTTAAGATTTTCCTTGAGCTTAGGGAATAACCAAAAGTCACAGGGAGCATGGTTTAGACTACAGGGAAAGTTAGGAACTATCTTGATGTCCATCTTGGTCAAATACTCTGTGACGAGGATAGAGTTTTGGACTAGTGCATTCGGACAAAATTCGCGCAACTATTCCGCATCTTCAGTTTCTCAAGAATGTGCAATTCCCACACTTGCATCAAACTGCACTTATCGTTTCTATAGATACACAAAACGTAGAGCAAGTTATGAGCAGTACACAGGGGCCGGGCAAAGCCGGGCTGAACTGCTAGTATAACTAATAAATCACATTTTTGAACGAACTTTCACTTCTCAGTGAAAAATAAAAGATTTTTTAAATTCCATTTTTACCCCAAACAAGGCACTCGAATGTAGCGGGCTACTATCAGGGACATATGTTGAATGGTATTATATAGGGAGTTGAGCAGCAAGATGTTTGTTTACATTACACTTGAACTTCTGCATGTCAGTACAGTTGGGGAAGCAGGAACCGGAAAGGGATTTCACAAGTCTAGCAGTTCTCGGGAAGAAACTATTAGAGTAGAAGGCTTTCTTAAATCTAGGGATTTCAACTGTGAAGGGGTGGGATTTTGCTGCTTGTCGGGTTTGTCAGGGGTATTTACGTCGAGGGGGCACAAAGGCGTGTAGTTTGTCGAAGCATCCACCATTAAAATACTTGTAAAACAGACAGAGGGATGCAACATTTCGTCGATGGGGCAGTGGTTGAAGCTTAGTTGACAGTTCTGGACCTGTCAGATTAGCGACCATCTTTTGAACCTTGTCCAGAAGCGAGAGACTAGTAGCAGGTTAAGAGAATTTATGATTATAGTGTTAAAGTATTAAAAAGGAATTTATATTTGAATATAAAATTTTATTTGAAATACATACTTAATAAGTTCTGAACAAATATTGAACACTTTTGAATTTTTTTCTTTTACTGCTAAACATTTAATTATTATCTATCTATGACTTTCTTTCTCTGTCTTTATATATATATATATATATATATATATATATATATATATATATATATATATATATATTTAAAGTGATGGTTGCGTAGTTCCAACGAGAGAAAAAAAATGTATATTTAAAAGATTGTAGCCATCAACAATTGTGTTTTTTTTTTAAAGGCTTTCATCATATTTTTATTTTAAAATATTTTTATAACGCGTTTCGAGCTTAGGGTGTGCTCTCTTCAGATGTTTTCGTAATAAGTTTTTCTTTAAAATGGGAGTTTGAAGAGTTATTTTTACCTCCGCTGATACTAAATGTGTTTTTCAGAGTGAAGTGTGGTCTCAGACATTCTGTCTCCAACCGTAAGTTCATCACTCTGAAAAACACATTTAGTATCAGCGGAGGTAAAAATAACTCTTCAAACTTCAATTTTAAAGAAAAACTTATTACGAAAACATCTGAAGAGAGCACGTCCTAAGCTCGAAACGCGTTATAAAAATATCTTAATATAAAAATATGATAAAATACTTAAAAAAAACCCCACTATTGTTGATGGCTACACTCTTTTAAATATATATATATATATATATATATATATATATATATATATATATATATATATATATATATATATATACACTGTGTAGGCGAAATCAAGACTTCAAAACAAGGTGTTGATGGCAACAAAAAGTGTATTTCATTTTACGTTACAATTGTTTCCATGTCCAGTTCGACAATTTCAAGCATTATATCGTTTGGAAATTTTCAAAACCCAACATTTCTTCAGACTTTATATAATATATTGATATAATACTTGAAATTGTCGAACTGGACATGAAAACAATTGTAACGTAAAATGAAATACACTTTTTGTTGCCATCAACACCTTGTTTTGAAGTCTTGATTTCGCCTACACAGTATATTAATGCTTAATTATGAAATATTATAATTTTGTAGCTTACTCCTTAAGTCAACCATTTTTGGCTTAAAACCCATTGGAAATTTACTGAATTTCACGAACGGAGTATATTACACACACACACACACACACACATATATATATATATATATATATATATATATATATATATATATATATATATATATATATATATATTCCAGGTAGAAAGATATCCAAAAATTAAGGATAATTGAATTTCAATAAGGGTCGTTCATAATGCTCAATCAAAGACAACAAATTATTTCTTTTTTTTTATTCTTTATGTAAGTACAGTCATTTCTTGCTACGATGTGCAGACCGTTTCAATCATATTTGAAAAGGTCTGGAATCTTTTTAATTTTTGTATTTTAAATTTTCTTGCCTGATGAAATAAAATAGTATTGAAACAGTCTGAACATCGTAGCAAGATATGACGGTATTTACATAAAGAATATATATATATATATATATATATATATATATATATATATATATATATATATATAGTCTGTTCATTATAAAAACATTATTGGTTACATATGTACATACATGTTTCAGTGGAGTCCCAACAGTGCAATCCCAACATTTCATCAGACAAAAAAAATTGCTATTCCAGCTCTGATATACCAGCTCTGTCCTGCATTGAGCACTCTTTAATAATCACGCAGGTTCTATTGGATTTACATTGGATTTGGAATAGCAATCGATACAATCAGTATATATATATATATATATATATATATATATATATATATATATATATATATATATGTATGTATGTATATAGATTGATAGATAGATAGATATTCGGAATCGGAGCTACGTTTTAATCCAGTGTCTCATCTTAGAAAAGATCTACAGACAGAAAAAAAATGATAAAAACAAAGCGAATGTGAACAGACGTGCGATCGACAGAGGGTGGAACGCCACTTCCCCTGCCGACGGGGGCGAGGATCGTTTGCCTGAGAGGCACGGCTGTGTGGAAGTTATACGAGTCGGGCCAAGAGAGTTGACATGTGTGTTCACTGTTACATTGCTTAATCAAACACCGCAGTGAAGCGTCCACCTGGAATGTCAATAAGAGCCATACGGACGATTCGTCATCCCGATACGGATATACGAACACACACACACACACACACACACACACACACACACACACACACACACACACACACACACACACACACACACACACACACACACACACACACAGAGTACACTCACATATACACATAGGCCACACTAACACGTATATACACATATCACACACACACAAGACACATATACACGCGGCACATACACAGCCACACACGCAGGCCAAATACACATACACATACAGATCACACATAAAGGCAACTCACATACATATACACACAGGCCACACACACACACAGACGAGAAACACGCATATGCGCAAGTCTCCTCCGTACATTGGCCACACGCATACATACAACACACACACACAGGCTATACACAAGCAACACACACAAACATGTATAAACCATACACGTAAGCACAAGGGTCCCACACATATATACAAGCCACACACTGGAACACTGATTACTAACGCACACACCTAAATTACACACGCAAGGTACACCCACATTCTTCGCATACACACAGACCACACACACATATATCCACACATTCTACGTACACATATACACAACTCACACACATACACACACAAGCAATGCACACATACAGATCACACACATGCACTCATAAGCCACACACGTAATACGCACACATATACAGCACTCATACGCATACACATTAGTCACACACAAAGGCTACACATATATATACACACAGTCCACACATACACATACTTCGCATACGCACAGGTCACACACATATATGTATATGCACATACACACCTACCACACATATATACACAACTCACACACATATATACCCAGGCCACACACAGGTGTAGGCCACACACACATGCACGCACAAGCCACACACACACACACACACACACACACGCACACACACACACACACGCACACAGGTTTGATATACACACACTGCCTACCAAACGGAGAAAGCTAACAGACCATACACAAATATACACAACCCCACACGCTACGCACACGCATACTCACATACATTAAAAAAACACACACACATACGTAATACGTACACGTATACACAACTGACAAGCTAATACACACAGGCCACACACACACGCACGCAGAAGCCACGGAAACACACATCGCACGCACACACACAAATTGGATAGACCCACACTGTTAACCAAGCAGAGTAAAGCTAGCAAACCTCACACATATACAAAACCTTGCTATACAGGCTACACAGGCTACACAAAGAACACAAACACACACATATAAACAAGCATATACACAAGCCACACACAAATCACACGCAAACACATACGTTACATGCATACACAGACTGGTTGAAGTGTTGCTGTAACATCTGGGCAAGAGCTACTAGGAATATCTTATTCTTCTTTGACAGAGTTCAGAATAGACATCGTAGCCTAGTGGGACATGCTCTTTTCTCTTTCCTGCAACCTCTTTCTCACAGAAGAGACGTTACAAGCCTGTCTCTGTTTTATCGTTATTTTCATGGCAAGTGCTCGTCTGAGCTCCAATCTATGGTTCGCCCTTGTCAAACATTCACGAGAAATATTCGTTTGGCTTAAACCACTATCAATAATTCACCCACTCTTTATCTGTGCCTAAACCTAAACGTAGATTCCATGAACAAAGCTTCTTTCGTAGAACTGCACACCCGTGAAACTCTCTTCCGTTTACCTGCTTTCCAGCTAACTTCAATATGGCCTTCTTCAAGTCCAATGTAAACAAGTTCTTGATGAGCTGTTCCTTTTAAATAATCCAATTTACTAAATTTACACTTCAAACGGTTACTATGATATCGTCCTTTTGACCACTGTACACTCTTTAACCCTTATTCTCGAGTGGCCTCTGTGCCTTCATAAGAGGTGATTACATTGTATAAAAAAAATACTAAACCGACTAAAGCTAACAAATGCATAAAGACGTAAAACAAGACAAAGTTTTCAAAAAGCATAGAAATACACATCAAAATGATTCGCACAAAACAGTATACGATAATATAAAATATGCAATAATACTCAACCGTGCATCCATCTTTCCAAATTTAAGCACCAAAAACAATTTCGCTTCATAACAAAACGCAGCCATTTTGATTTTTAAGAGCCATAATTTCACTTGGAAAAGAAATGGTGTTTCCTTCACAGATGGATGAACGGTGCTGACATTACAACGAATTTATGATTAGAAGTGAAAAAGGAGGGGAGGACAAGTCAAATATTGTTGTCACGCTCTTGGGCTTCAGGAAATCAATGGTTTATAAAAAAAAATATATATATATATATATATATTGTGGAATGAAGCAAAGAAATCGTTAAAAAATACAAAAAATAGTTGAATGAAAATAATATTCGTTTATTTCATTCGTATTTCATATACACACATATAAATATATGTACATATGTGCGCGTGTATGCTTATGTGTGTGTACACACACACACACACACACACACACATATATATAACTACTTCATTTACTCATAAAATTAATATACAAAAGTATAAATTCATGCGTAAACTTTAGGTATTTACTTCAAAAGTGCTCAATACGTAGGTAGAGCTAGTTAGTTATAAAATGTATATGGCGATTAAGCTACACTGAATATTCCGCGTTTCATTCACTCTAGGATTCGTCAGGCATATGCGCGAATTTTATGGTTGTCTGTCCTTTTTATACACGCACCTTCTATTGAGATTTTAGTTAGCCAATCAGCTTTCTAGTATCCACCGCGCCTTCCTATCAGCCAATGTGCATGCACTTACCGGACAAAGGCTTATTTGACCTCTGGTTGACCTGTTAGCAAAATAGAACATACACAAAGGAATAGGTCAACCATAGATCAAATAGGCCTTTGTCCGGTAAGTATATGCCTATTGGCTGATAGGAAGGGCGCAGTGGATACTAGAAAGCTGATTGGCTAACTAAAATCTCAATAGAAGGTGCGTGTAAAAAAAGGACAGACAACCACAAAATTCGCACGTAAGCCTGAAGAATCCTAGAGTGGATGAAACGTGGAATATTCAGTGTAGCTTAATCGCCATATACATTTTATAACTAACTAACTATATATATATATATATATATATATATATATATATATATATATATATATATATATATATATATATATATATATATGTATGTATAAAATAAAATATTACAATTAAATTTATCAAAATGATCCAGGATGGTAAAAATTAAAGTATATTATAAATATTAAAGAATTAATATTTATAAAGAAACCTCAACCAGACGTAAAAGCTCGATAAAACCAAATAGGAGATAAAGCTTATAATAAGAGCAAATAGTTAATAAAACATGTTAAAAAAAAGAGTTAAAAACATTTAATTTGAAAAGGAAACACTAAATAAGTGGATAGTCCTTAATCCGCGGAGTTTCGAAGAAATACTTTCCTTCTCATCAGAGGGTATGACTTAGCAAAATGCGGGATCGGATTTTGCTTGCAAAAGTATTTCATGGAAGACCTTACTTGATAACAAAAAGTGAAGCAGAGGGAATAGGGTGAAGAAAACTGTGATTTCACGGGAATGGATAGTCTGGTGAAAGGTAAAGTATCCAATGACGGTAAAATCCAAAACTGTAAATCCAAGAATCCTATTACCTCTGCTTCACTTTTTGTTATCAAGTAAAATCTTTGACTTACTTGCAGTTTCATCAAATACTTTTGCAAGCAAAATCCGATCCCACATTTTGCTAATTCCTACCCTCTGATGAGAAGGAAAGTGTTTCTTCGAAACTTCACGGACTAAGGACTATCCACTTATTTTGTGCTTTGCTTTTAACTCCTTTTCAAAGTGTTTTTTACATGTTTTATTAACTATTTGCTATATATATATATATATATATATATATATTTGTATATATATTTGTATTCATATTTTACTATTTATTTAAAACGAAAATACAACTTTGTTATATATGCGTCGTGGAATTGAATTCATCTGCAAATGATCTAGCTAATTTGCATATTCTTTTAAACATTCATTTTAATTATTCTCTATTAGGTTTTTCGGTTCTCTTAAGGGATGATCATATTTAGTTAACCATTACGTGTAATTATATTCATGCAGATATTCGACATGATTTATACTTGCGTAATATTTGCGTTAAAATCTTATAGTGAACACACACCTTTTTCTATATATATATATTTTTTTTTTATATGCGGATATATTTGTTTAAAAGATTTTGCCTACCAAACTCCTCTGTCAGTTTCTGGTTTACAGACATAACACTTAATTTATAGAGTATTCGGACCCATGCGAAACTTTATATTTGGGTTTTAGCTATGGAAAATCTTTGCAAAAATATGAAAATTAAAAAAATAAATGGAATTTGTCAACGTCGAACGACGGCATTACCATTATGCATGCGTAACGTAATAGCTATTGGTTCATGTTTTAATTTTTTAATTAAGTCATTACTGTATATTGATTCCAATATAATCTCCATCTCCATATATATATATATATATATTCTTTATTACATATTCACCCCAAACAAGGCACATTGCCACTTTGTTGTAAGGGGCTACAATCAGGGACATAGGCTACAGGGATACTGTGTAGGGAATTGGGCAGCAAGATGTCGATTCACGTTGCACTTGAACTTCTGCATGTCAGTACAGTTAGGGAAGCAGGGACCCGGAAGGGAGTTCAAAAGTCTAGCTGTTCTGGGGAAGAAACTACTGGAGTAGAAGGCTCTCTTACATCTAGGGATCTCTACTGTGAAGGGGTGGGATTTAGCTGCTTGTCAGGTTTGTCGGGGGTATTTACGTCGAGGAGGCACAAGTGCTTGCAGTTCGTCAGAGCACTCACCGTTAAAGTACTTGTAGAACAGGCAGAGGGATGCAACATTTCGTCGATGGGACAGAGGCTGAAGTTTAGATGACAGTTTATGACCCATCAGATTGGCGATTCTCTTTAAAACCTTGTCCAGGCGCGAGAGATTAGTGGCAGATGCACCGGCACAATACTCCATACATGGGCGAATGGTGGCCTTATAGAGGCATAGGATACTTTCGGGCGTTAGTATCTTTCTAGCACAGTATATATATATATATATATATATATATATATATATATATATATATATATATATAATAAAAATATTGCAGAAATTCACCTTTAGAAAATTACTTTGTAGCTTTCCAAACTCGCGCTCGACGGAAAATTGCAATATGATCGCATTTGTTGCCTGTCATTTTCCCATCGATCCGCGTAAATATCTTCAGATTTGAATCGCTACTGCAAATTCCTAATTTAGCCCCATCCACATCCACTCCCTCATGCAAGTAACTTTTAGAGAGAGTTGACCCTCTCTAAATAAATACTCCTCATCCCGACACATCATACATCGGGGGCAAAAACTACACAGGAGACGACGACGGCTCTTATTTGCTTCGGAGCTTACCTATCCTTATCCTTTCGATACACCTATTAATACACGAAAACAATGATCGGCCCCTTGTTCTCTATCTCATAAATTTCCCAGATATCTGATTGACCAACTTTATGCATTCCGTTAATCCAGCACGTCTGTTCTGTTGTAATAACGAACGCTAGGAAAACCGGTCATGTTTCTTTCAAATATGGCGCTACAAAACTGACAGACTTCTCTCGCACGGAGCTTCCCTTACCAAAACATGCATTGATTATCATAACTGTGCCGACAATTTAACTAATGTTCGTATGATGAATCGACATTTTTATTTGTTGGTTTCTCTTTTACAAACGCAAATTTCTTTATTTAGTTACAAACCGTTTTTCTTTGATAAAACTAAAAGCAAATTTTACTTTGTCTTGATAACATACTGTACTTTCACCTAAAAATTGACGGTTTACATAAATATCATTCACCTTTTGTTATATATGAAATTATTTTTTTGAAATAGCAACCAAAAAACAAAAACAAAAAAACAAAACAAAAACGTTTACGGTTTTCATAACTTTTTCTTATAAAAATATGGAATGATAGATCTTCCTAAGATTGCATTTTTTATGTCGTACATAAGCCCATGATGTTTAGTTATCTTTTCGCTCTCAGCTTTGTTTGACCCAGCGTGATTGGGGCATTAACTTCTACTATGGTTACTTCTTTCTCTTTATCCCATATCAATATGTTAGGTTTGATATCTTCGTTTTCTCCGTACGTAACTGTAAGAAATGCATATTCATAGTGGATAGTGTAGGTCTTATTTCAACCTGTTCTTGTGTGTGTGTGTATGTGTGTGTGTTGATGTGTGTGTGTATGTGTGTGTGTTGATGTGTGTGTATGTGTGTTTGTTTGTGTGTGTGTATGTGTGTGTATGTGTGTGTGCGTGTGTGCGTGTGTGCGTTTGTGTGTGTGTATGTGTGTGTGTTTGCGTGTGTGTATGTTTGTGTGTGTATGTGTGTGTGTATGTGTATGTGCGTGTGTGTGTTTGTTTGTGTGTGTATGTGTGTGTGTATGTGTATGTGCGTATGTGTGTGTGTGTGTGTGTGTGTGTGTGTGTGTGTGTGTGTGTGTGTGGCCGGACCGACAATCCATGGAACAGCAAAAATGCGGTTCGTCTGTCAAAAAAAAAAGAAAAGGAAGTTTATCTTATCATCCTAAGAATGATGGATTACTCGCGCTGGGTGTTTGTTTAAAGTAAAGCTGATTTGTACAGAGCTGGCCTCATTGTCTCATCTCAAACAACGCATCAGGAGAGGGTCGAGATTGCGAAAGGCCAACTGAGATGCAAGACTTGCCGGAAGTGTTGAACTTGTTCTTCCCAAATAGTCATCTATCTAATACTATCCAGCCTTGATAGAGTTCAAAACTGATTTCGAACCCGCGTAGGTGATGCCCTTTTCTCTTCCCTGCAACCTCTTTCGAACAAAAGAGGCGTTGCGAGCATGTCTCTGCTCTATCGTTATTTTTAAGGCAAGTGCTCGACTTAGCTCTAATCTGTGACCCACCTCTTGCCAAATTTTCACAAAAAAACTCGACTAGCTACAAACAATATAAACGATTTCCTCCACTCTCTATCCGTGCCTAAATCTGAATGCAGATTCAACGAACAAAGCTTCTTTCCCAGAACTGTCCGTCTGTGGATCACTGTTTCGCTGGTTTGCTTTCCAGTTGAATACAACATAATATCCTTCAAATCCAAAGGAACCGTTTTATTTAATCCACGGGACAGGATTCCATTGTGCTGGCGGCCATGACCAGTTAGAAGTCCTAATTAATTCGAAATCGTATTTTGAATTTCGCCCGCACTATGGATTGAACTTTTAACCCACAGAAGAATGTAGCTTATAGCTGAATTTTTTTTTTATTAAATATTTTATCCACTGCGCCAGGTGTCCATGTGGACGGCGCAAAAATACGGTTGCGAAATAATTAGGAGTTCTACCCGGTCATGGTTGACGGAACGAAAACATTCTACCTTAGTGAATATAGGGTTTCGTTGGAAATTCCGTGTAGATTCCCGAGTTTAATAGAGAGATTTCTGTCTTTTACAAGATACTCTTGAAGAAGGTCGGAGGTTAAGTGCTGATTCCCAAGTATAAAAATAAGATGCCATACTCACCGTTGCTTAACTTCGGTGATCTAACTTGAACCAGTGTGTCAACGTGATTACACCGTATGGCACGGTAAAAATCCCGTGGAAGCCATTTTCGTAGAAACACCATTTTCTATAGACAATTCTAGTCAATTAGCGTAAACCATTTAAGTGCTGCCATTTTTTTCCTTTCAATTCTAGTTATAATCTTTCCTTTCTGCGGAGACGTGTACTTCGCCGAACGCTGATTTATTCTTATCTTAATTGTCGTTTTCGCCTTTGACTCCAACTTAAAAACGATGTCCATCAACGTCAGCAGCCATTTTGGTTTCCGTAATGATTTAAGATTTTTTCTCGTGATGAAGGTCTTTTTAGCTACCGCTCGGTTTGTATCAAATTCCTCGCCAGAGCGTGAACGTCGCAGTCAGAGAGAGCCAGCCATAGCTGATCTGTCATTCGCCAGAATTGGCGGGCTTTTTCGGCTGCGTGTGTTTGTCAATCAAAAAAAAGGAGTAATCAAGCCGAGTGCTGAAGAATTGACGTTTTTCTTTTTTTTTTTTTCCTTTTTATTATTCGTAAAAAGAATTTTAAAAAATTCTTTTTATTTTTAGGAAAGTGCTTTGAGGTGGATCTCGGTTTCCCGTAGGGGAGCGGGAAAATAAAAAAGGTAAGGAAGGAATAAAACAGAAATAAAGTTGTTGCTTTTTCATTTTACAGCATATCAACTTTTTGAAATATGTTTTTATGCCTTAAGTTCTTTATATCTTCAAATATTTATTCTTTGAGTTTGGTTTGGTTGATTTGTGTTACGGTATATCAACCCTTTTCGGGTTATTTAATACCGAATTCACTCAAATTGGTGTGCATGGCTGTCACCCCAGGAAGAAGTCTCTTCTGAAGGCAATACACCAGAAAGCCCGCAAACAGTTTGCTGAAGACATGTCAACAAAGCCCACAGATTACTGGAACTATGTCCTATAGTCTGATGAGACGAAATTTAATTTGTTTGGTTCTGATGGCCTTAAGCATGTGTGACGGCGACCAGGTGAGGAGTACAAAGATTAGTGTGTCATTCCTACAGTCAAGCATGGCGGTGGAAATGTCATGGCCTGGGGCTGCATGAGTGTTGCAGGTATTGGAGAGTTAAATTTCATTGAGGGAAACATGAATTCCAACATGTACTGTCAAATACTGCAGCAGAGCATGATCCCCACCTTCCGGAAATTGGGTTGCAAAGCAGTGTTCCAGCATGACAATGACCCAAAACACACATCCAAGACAACCACTGCTTGACCGAAGAGGCTGAAGGCAAAGGAGATGGACTGGCCAAGCATGTGTCCAGACTTGAACCCAATAGAATATCTTTGCGGCATCCTCACGCAGAAGGTGGAGGTGCACAAAGTTTCAAATATCTGCCAGCTCCAGAACGTCCTAATTGAAGAGTAGAAGAGCATTCCAGTGGCTAAATGTGAAGCTCTGTTAAACTCCATGTCCAGGAGAGTAAAGGCAGTTTAGGATAATGATGGTGTCCACGCAAAACATCGAGAATTGACATGTTTTATGTTAATATTGACAACTTTTCGTAAGGTGTATACTCACTTTTGTTGCCAGGGGTCCATCCTAAGCCCAACTGTCTTCCTGATATACATCAATTATCTCCCAAAACACATACATAAATCATGTCATCAGCCTAGATGTCAACATCATCTATGGCAACACATCAAAGGCCGTAAATGTCTGATTCTCTCTCCTCTGATCTTGAGCGTGTGGTACAGTGGGGGAGGAGGTGGCTGGTTACTTTTAATGCATCTAAAACCAAGCTTTACATCATCAACGCTCTGATCCCCATCTGGCATCAACTGAAATAAGTGGCTCTCGTCTAGGGGAAGCTCTATGTTTTGATAAGCTTGACCTTTACCCCTGACCTGAAATGGAACACGTACATCAAGTCAGTTGCTAAGGTCGCGTGAAAAATGGTAGGATCCTTCTACCGCTCCAGAAGATATCTCACCTCTGATGCAATTCTCTATCTGTATAAAAGCCAAGTACGTCCAAGGATCGGGTACTGCTGCCACATCTGGGCAGGAGCTGCTAAAAACAGCCTATCCTGCCTTGACAGAGTACAAAATAGACTTCGTGGTTTAGTGGGGGATGCCCTTTTCTCTCCCCTGAAAGCCTGTCTTTGTTTTATCGTTACTACCATAACAGGTGCTCGTCTGAGCTCCAATCTCTGGTCCTCGCCAATCTTTCACGATAAACACCCGTCTAGCTGAAACCACTGTAAAAATTTTTCCCACTCCTTATCTGTGCCAAAATCAAAACGTAGATTCCTTGAACAAAGCTTCTTTCTTAGAACTGCACGCCTGTGGAACTCTGTTCCGTTTACCTGTTTCCCACCTTACTACAATCTGGATGTCTTCAAGTTCAATGTAAACAAATTCCTGATGAACCGCTCCCTTAAGTAAGACACTTTATCAAATCTCCGATACTAACGTACTGTACACGCAATAACCTTTATCCCCGAGTGGCTTCCGGGCCTTGATAAGTGGTGATTACCTTGTAATATATATATATATATATATGTATATATATAGTTTTAATCTCTCTACAATATTTTAGGCTTTATATAATAAACGATATAAGATTTTCTCTATAATAATAAATAAAAATATAATGAAAAAGAAATATAGTTCAGTGTATCTCTTACTACCGGGCAATGCCGGACGGCCTGCCAGTGTGTGTTTAAAAATAGAGATTTTTTATTTGATGTTTGAAGAGTGTCCAACTCAATTATACGCAGCGAGAGAATTTGTAACATGACACTTACTGTCAATCACGCCGCCCGAGTATCACCGATCTCATGTAAGCACATAGACGCATCCCAGAGACGGTATGGCATGTTAACAAGGTACATTGAAACGACAAACGTAAAACTAATGCAATATATTAGAACAAAAAACAAAAAATGAAAACAAAACAAACAAAAAATACATCAATGGAACAGTTGATGTAGTTTATGCTTGTTTCAAACACACAAAAAATTATTAAGAATAGAAGATAGACGTTGGAATGCTGTGTATGTTACCATGTAATAGGAAGCAGTCTTTTGTTTAATATATGCATGCATATATATATATATATATGAGCAAACAGTTAATAAAATACGTCAAAAAACACTTTGAAATGAGTTAAAAACATATTTAATCTGAAAAGGAAATACTAGATAAATGGATAGTCCTTAATCCGCTGAGTTTCGAAGAAATACTCTCCTTCTCATCAGAGGGTAGGAATTAGCAAAATGCGGGATCGGATTTTGCATGCAGAAGTATTTGATGAAACAACAAGTAAGTCAAAGATCTTACTTGAAAACAAAATAAGTTAAGCAGAGGGAATATGGTAAAGAAAAAGGTGATTACACATTAATGGATAGTCTGGTGGAAGATAAAAAATCGAGTGACGGTAAAATCCAAATGTAAAACTTCAAGAAAGTTAAAAGAATTTCCATTTGTACAAGTAAAATCCAAAGACATCCCGTAATTGGAAGAAGATGGTCCATAATAATCCAAAGGCAGAAATCCATGGAATAATTCACAAACATGTGTACAAGGAATATATATATATATATATATATATATATATATATATATATATATATATATATATATATATATATATATATATTCAAAATAAAATTCAAAATGGCGTAATGGAAACATTAAAGGTATTTGCAGTTTCCCTTCCAATTTTCGGGTTTTAATCATGTACAATCCCACTTTATTTCCTTTTAACGAACTGATTGCTGCTATTTCTTCTGATGAGTTAAGGGCATAATAGATTCACTGATTGATATAATAATTAAGTGATTGATTTTGTGCTACGAAACAGATACTATAAAGAATTGTAAATGTAAACTGAATTAAACGGATAAATAATAAGATATTCAACATCATGAATTCTGGAATATAGCTTTTTTTTTGTCATTTATTCATTATATATATATATATATATATATATATATATATATGTGTGTGTGTGTGTGTGTGTGTGTGTGTGTGTATACACACACAGGATGTCCTAATAAAATGTATACACGCTTTAAAAGTTTATAAAAATCAAGATTTATTATGATAAACAGCTATTTATCAAAAGTGTTCAAGTTATTGGCCAGTGTGGTCCTAGAACAGCTGACAACGCTCACTAATCGAATCCAAAACCTTCCTTATCAGTTCAGTTAGGATGCTGACACATCCTCTTTCAATGGCTGCTTTCAACTCAGTCATGGTAGCTATTTTTTGTGTGAACCTCGTTTTTAAAATGCCTCCTCACCAAAAATCCGCTGATCGTGGATGGTACTCGATACTTACTCTTCGTTCAACCCATCCGTTTGGCAGGTGACCATAAAGATAGGCTGTCACGTCATGATGATAGTGGCGATGTTGTCCATCCTACTGGAAGTACCATTCTTTATTCCTAAACATCTCTTGAAAACTTTGGATGGTATATTCATGTTTTATTTTTGTTTTTTAAAAACTTTGTATTCAATTTTCACCCCAAACAAGGCACAGTGCCACTTTGAAGCAGGGGGCTACTATCAGGGATTTAATTAGCGGGGTCATTATGAAGGGAGATGAGTAGAAAGATGTTTGTTAACATTACACTTGAACTTCTGCATATCATTGCAGTTGGGAAAGCAGAATCCCGGAAGGGAGTTCCAAAGACCCGCAGTTCTGGGGAAGAAATTATTGGAGTAAAAGGCTTTCTTGCACCTAGGGATCTCTACTGTAAAGGGATGAGACTTAGTAGCTTGTCGGGTTTGTCGGGGGTAGTTACGTCGGGGAGGTACAAGTGTTTGCAGTTCGTCAGAGCATTCACCATTGAAGTATTTGTAGAACAGGCAGAGGGATGCAACATCTCGTCGATGGGACAGAGGCTGAAGCCTAGATGACAGTTCAGGACCTATCAGGTTGGGGACTCTCTTTTGTATGTTGCAAGTTGAGATAATTCAAAGTGCATACATTTTATTGGGACACTCTGTATATATATATATATATATATATATATATATATATATATATATATATATATATTTGAAGTCATCGACATACAGTCCTGTTTCGTTGTACCACAACTCATCGGTGCCGCTAGACTAGCATCTCTCCCAAGCCAAGGATTGAACCTAGAACCGTCGTGTTGACAGTCGGCAGTTTTCCCACTCGACCATGGAATTGACGCCCGTAAATAACTCGTCGGAATGTCTATTTAGATAGACACCCGTCACTACTTTTATAGTGCTCAAATCGCATGTTTGTAAACAAACAAACAACGAGCTTCTCATTTTCAGCCATATATATATAGGGTGACAAAAAAAACAGAGGATATTCAATTGTTTTTCTGAGCATTTTACAGTCAACGGAGAAAAAAGCCAAAGACCCTAGTATTTTGATGTGATGTTTTGAATATAATAAACTAGTTACAACCAAAGTTTCATTTCATTCAGACAAAACACTAAGAAACGGAGCCTAATTAGAGTTGGGGCCCGTTTTTTGGGGTCACCCTGCATATATATATATTTTTTTTTGTTTTTTTAAAACTTTTTATTCAATTTTCACCCCAAACAAGGCACAGTGCCACTTTGAAGCAGGGGGCTACTATCAGGGACTTAATTAGCGGGGTCATTATGAAGGGAGATGAGTAGAAAGATGTTTGTTCACATTACACTTGAAGGGAGATGAGTAGAAAGATGTTTGTTCACATTACACTTGAACTTCTGTGTGTGTGTGTGTGTGTGTGTGTGTGTGTGTGTTCCATTTAAATAAACTGAGCCACAGGAACGCGTGGCCGGGTACAGCATTACCTCTAACTTTTGGTTGCTAATAGAAAACGGTTATGCATAGTAATTCATGCAAAACCGAATCGGACATGAATATAACATACTTCCGGTTTCGGTTGAGTGACTACGAATCAACAATTAATCTTCCGAACAGCAGAACAGAGGGGCGTATATTATGAACCTGGATGATTGATTTAAGAAGAATATCATCTTGGACATGAAAGTTTACTAACTTGTGATTGCAATACGCATGTACTATATATATATATATATATATATATATATATATATATATATATATATATATATATATGTTTATAATATCTTTTAAGCAAAAATTTTTATATATTAAAATATTTCAAAATTTGGTAATGTTAATATACCAATAAAAATTAAAGTAAAAATAAATTCTTTCAATTATTAAGCTTCATGTTTATAGAATATTTGAACCTATGAGAAACCAAAAACTAACAGAGGAGTTTGGTAGGCAATTTTTTAAAAAGAAATATATATATACGCATACATAGATATATATTAAAAGAGTTTTGTTTTTACTATAATCTTTTTACGCAAATATTACGCAAGTATAAATCCCGTTGAAAATCTGTATGAATATAATTGCACCTAATAGTTATTTAGTTTTGGTTATTCCCTAATCTCAAGGAGAACCGTAGTTCTGTCGTTATGAAAAATTGAGGTGATAAAAGACCCTATGATACGTTTCAGAGGTTGTTGGAACTGTACAACAAATGCATTGTAGCCGGAAAAGATCACTTGAATGGAGACTAAAGTTTTATTTGTATACTATCAATAAAAGTTCCCGTACGAAAATGATGGGGAAAGCCTGGAAACTTATTGAAAGCATTTCACAGATGTGTTGTGGACTTAAAACTTTCGGGATTAGAGGCGGGGCAATTAATTTCAATCAAGGCGATAACATTCTTAAAGTGACCAAAATAATGATTATGTTTAATAATACGTGATGTACTTAGGAAAACATATATGTAAAAAATTCTAGGATTAGCTCGGTTAATTATGTAACGAAAATAATATATATGCTAATGATCAAGCCGTAGCGCGAGTGTAACATCACAGCAGGATCGCAGGAAGAGAAAAAAATTGCAGAGAGAATTGTACTTGGTGGATAGAAAGACTTTTAAGCACGTGTTGACACGGCAGAGTTTTTTTTTTTTAACCATGTAACGGTGCGGATGTGTAAAAAATGTACCGGCATTTTAATATGCTGAAAAAATTGTTTGATAAGAAAAATACATATTTGGATCCGCACTTCTACAGTTCTTGAAAGGAGGCTACTGGAATAGGAAACTGTATTTAGATAACGTATAAAAAGGTAGAATTAATTGAGACCACGAGATCAATGAGTCAAAGAAGCTGGAACATAAGAAGTAGGAAATAGATCAGAAAGTTCCGAAGGACATATTTCATGATAATATTAATAAAAAAGACTGAGACTACCGACATGGCAGTGGGGGCGGGTGGGTTGGAGATAAGACCAATGAAATTCCACATACGTTTCTGCATTTTAACAAAACCCTTCAAGTAAGACAGAATTTCACCAGGCAAAATATGACAAGAATAAATACAACATATTTTTGGTACATTTGATAATTGTTTCTTTTATATTAATCGTCAGGTTTACGCTTTTTTCAGTCTGCTTTCGCGGTACGCACGACCTGAGATATCCAACACCAGTACTACCGTATTTTTCATATCTCTTATTTAGCGCTAGCGGGGGTAGGCGGCCGGCTTTTCCCGGTCATAAAATACGCTTAAATATGATATTTTAATTTGTCCAGATTATGTATACATCATTATAGAGTCGTGATTTCAAAAGTAAAAAAAAAAAAAGTGTTTGGATGCCATCAGCTATAATTAAAACTGAAACGAAAACGGTAGCATTCAAAGCTGATGACGTTACCACAGTACACACGTGACACGCATATGAACTGATTAAAGATGAACTAAGATGAATGTACAAAATATAGAACGATCTGACCCTTAAAAACTGTTTTAATCGCTAAAGACCCCAAAACGAAAGGTCCATAAAAAATCCGATCATTTGAGGTCCCTAACGTTGTTCTACGACTTTTAGTTTCGGAGGAGATCGAGTTTGAAAATATGAAGACAGACAGACACAGTGCCTTTTATATATTAGATAATTTTTATATTCAATAACCTTCAACCACTCTGTTCTTCTTTTTGGCAGATTTTCACTCTAACCATTATTTTCCGCGATTAACATTCCATATTATTTGCTAATATTTCGAAAAGAAAATCTAGAAAAAAAAAAGTACCAAAAAAAAAGAAGAAAAAACGGCATCCTGCAGTTATCGATTCATCTTCCTAATTGGTCAATTCTTTCTACTTATTCTCGCCATTATCTTCAGTTCTTCATTGTTTTAAAATAAAAACCGAAAAAAAAAAAAAACTAAAAGACAATTTTCTTAGTTTTCGCTTTGTTTTTCTCTCGCCGTTTTTGTTGCCGCTTTCTTTCCCGCTTTTTTTCTCCCGCCTTTTCTTTCATCTGAATGCGGAATACCATTTCCATTCTTGGCAACATTTTCTTTATTCCCAAACAATTTTTTTTTCGCAGAAAGAATCGTTTTCTGCCCAAAGACATTCTTCTTTTATATTGCTTCCGTCCCCCTTATTTTTTCGAAATCTGCTTTTGTTTTTCGTTAAAAAAGATCAATTATCGAATATTTCTTTGTTATTTTATCCGAATATCTTATTTATTTTATGAAATTTATTAATAATTTATTTTTCAAAAATGTATCGTTTCATCGTGGATGCATTATCTGTTTAATAACGGCCGAGCAGGGTAACACGGCGTTGCTCGGGCGATTAAAAAAAAACAAAACGAAAATAACTTAAATAATATACGTAATACTTGTGTCTCCAAAGCACAACTAAAACAATTACCCACACCCAAGAAAATATTTTTTTATGCATTCGTAAGAAAATATAAAGAGGTGTTAGGGTTTGGTTTGGATTTATAAGCTAGACATAAAAAAAATTCGAACGGAACACTTTGTTTACTTTACGGGGATAGCATGTTCTTGTTCCGTCAGCCATGATTAAATAGAGATCCGAAGTAATTCGCAATTGTATTTTTCAGTTGCCCACACTGAGAATTGAACCTTCAACCTTCAGGAGAATATCGTTTTTTATAAATGATTTTTTCCAAGTTTTCTAACCACCGCGGATCCGTGAAAATGATAATCTCCTGAAGGTGTGAACAGATACTACAGTTTCATCCTAACACAGCATACATTTTGATTATGATATTTTGCCCTTATATAGATTTTTAAATTATCGGTTTTATGTTTGCATTTTTGGTGGGGAGAGGAGGGGGAGGGGGCGTTTCTTATCCTCAGATTTCTCCTCTAATAACACCGTCTCTTTGTTTTGCAAGTTGTCTTTATTCATCCCACTTCATTGTATCTTCATCCCTTTCCTCATCTTCGGCATCTCCTCTACTCACCAACACCAGCATCATCGCACTCCTCTTCTTTCTGCAACAATTTCCCGTCCTCGCTCTTCCCGAAGGCACGTTCCCGATTGGTAACAATAAACTATCATTATTCGCCATTATTTTGACGACTTGCCAAGTTCGACGCAATGTAACAGAGAGAATTTTTATTTTTTTCAGTGGGGGGGGGGAGAGGAGGAGAGCCCATACCGGGAGTGAGAGAGGGATGAAAATAGAAAATGATACAAAAAAAAAAAAAGATGGAAAAAAAAAAAAATAAAGATAATTTCTTCAGAATAGAAAATTATGGGTCGAGATTTTTGTGTCCTCAGATTTCTGGCGGCAAATAATAGCGTTGCAAACAAGCATGCACAAATTCACATGAACAAGCTATATATATATATATATATATATATATATATATATATATATATATATATATATATGTATGTATATATATATGTATATATATATGTATATATGAAGATGCTTGCTGTCTTACAATTTGTTCCTTTAAGTACGTTGACATGCACAATTCTCGACAGGACCTGTTTCGCAGCGCAAAATCATTCATTTAATTATTATATCAATCAATGAATCTATTCTGCCCTTAACTCTTCATGGCGTAATAAAAGAAAAAATAAAAGCTAATTGCAACGTCTCTTCCAATTTTCGGATTTTTGGACTCATTCCCATATGCATTTTATTTCTTTAAATGACTTGACAGGTGCTGTGTCTTCTATTGAGTTATGGTCAAAATAGATTCGTTAATTGATATGATAATTAAATGAATGATTTTGCGCTACGAATCAGGCCTGACAGGATTATGGATATCAACGTAATTTAAGGAATAAATTGTAAGATGGTCAACATCTTCAAATTTGGAATATAGGCCTTTTGTCATTTATTTGTTTTTGCTCTGTAATTACATTGAGCTTCATAAATTAAAGGATTGGTATGAATAAAAGGTTAAATATAATTGAAAGCAAACAGTTTTCAACATACACATAATAATAATTAAATATCTAAAGATACTAGGGTTTCATCCTTTCGGGAATCATCAGTGCAGGGTGTCACGATTAACACCAGTCGATTGATTCGAATCCGGCGACAGAAGCCATCTTTGGCTTCATTAACAAGGACCTAATCCATTCGGCAACCGTTAACTCTCTCTCTCTCTCTCTCTATATATATATATATATATATATATATAATATATATATATATATTATCAACAAATCAAAACCAGAATATGTATTTAATTACCACTCATAACATTTTATTCCTATTTTTATGAAGTACGTCTTACATGTGTTTCGTTGAATATTGAAAGCTCACTTAACACATCAGTCAAAAATGAGAGGTGCGTTCAGTAAGGTGTCAGACTTTTTTGTACAAAAATAAAAAAATGTCATGGACTCTTGAACATTCAATATGTTATTGCTATACATGTTATGATATGACGGACGAAATTTCATGATTTTAGGTTCAAATGAACAGCTAAATAGAAACTGGGATACACCCTGTTAAAACTTGATTGTCACAGCTTGTTAATTTCAAAAATGTAATTGGGACGTTAAAACAATTTAGAACAAAATGCAATAAAATACTGTTTTGAACTTGGAAAAAATTATACAGAAACGTATTGAATGCTTCAGATAGTTTTTCGACTATCTTGCATGAATCAAGCATCAATATTTGAGTAGCATAAGAGATTTCTGTTTGGTGAACTAACAACGGCTATGAAGATGAGGATAACAGTTCTCAATGCACGAATAACGTTACATTTTTCGAAAGAGAGAGTGAGAGATAGATATATAGGTAGATAGATAGATAGATAGATAAAGAGAGAGAGAGAGAGAGAGAGAGAAAGAAGGAGAGAGATAACTAAGATTTCCAGATTAATTCTTCTTCAGAAATTCATGAGAATGAGACACGGACAACAATGTAGAATAATCTGAGACGAATATTACTTCGATGTCTGTCAGTCTGCGTCACTCATTTCACAAGTTAAAAAACTAAATTAAAAGAGGTATAATTATTTAGTTTTTAGTCTCTTTCTCCATCGTGCTTTTCTTAGTGCAAAGCCTTCTTATTCATTCGTAAATTAGGATCGAATAAACTCATAACGATTAAGCTTAGCGCTTGAATGTTATATCAAATGCTTTTGTATTTTTGGTTGTATGAGAGTTGTTCAATAATTAATGCACCTGACCAATTTCCATGTGGCTGATATTTTGCTGAAAACTTGCATGTGCAAGATTTATATCTCCATGGGTTATGTAGCAAATAACAGTTCTAAATTACTTTATATGGTTGGTGCAAAAATAATGTCGTTTTTTGACGTCCAACTATATATATAAAAACGACATTAATTTTGCACCAATCTAATAGGTTTCTGATTTACAGGTTTTGGACTGAATCAGGTGTTAAATGAAGTTTTTTAAGTGTTCCGCAGTGATCCGGTTTTTGTACTTCAATTATTCGCATAGATATTGTCAGCTATAATTGATTTTTTGTGAGTTACGTGAGTTAGTGTTTGGTAAATTTGTATTGGCTAAACTCATGATGATCAAGTTAAACGTTGAGCTATTCTATCATTTGCTAGTGTTTTTGTTGTTTTGTTCACTATTTTTTAAAATGTCCTTTTCAGTCCATTGACGTTGCTAGTAAAAAACGGTTATGCAGAGTAATTCATGCCAGACCGAATCGGAAATGAATATAACACACTTCCGGGTTCGGTTGAGTGACTACGAATCAACAATTAATCTTCCGAACAGCAGAACAGAGAGGCCTATATTATGAACCTGGATGATTGGTTTAAGAAGAATATCATCTTGGACATGAAAGTTTACTAATCTGTGATTGCAATACGCATGTACTCTCTCTCTCTCTCTCTCTCTCTCTCTCTCTCTATATATATATATATATATATATATATATATATATATACGTTTTATTTTTTATTACCGTATCTTTCTGTTAAGTTACGTTATTGTTTCAGCTACCCGGCCGTTTTTTTGCCGTCTGTAGCTTCCTCAGACTTTTACAGAAATTTTCGTTATGATGGGGTGAAAGATATATATATATATATATATATATATATATATATATATATATATATGTTTGTAATATTTTTAACCAAAATTTTTTATATATTAAAATATTTCAAAATTTGGTAATGTTCATATAGCAATAAAAATTAAAGTAATAATACATTCTCTCAATTATTAAGCTTTATGTTTATAGAATATTTGAACCTATGAGAAACCAAAAACTAACAGAGGAGTTTGGTAGGCAATTTAAAAAAAACAAATATATATATATATATATATATATATATATATATATACGCATACATAAATATATATTAAAAGAGTTTTGTTTTTACTATAATCTTTTTACGCAAATATTACGCAAGTATAAATCACGTAGAAAATCTGTATGAATATAATTGCACCCAATAGTTAACTAATGATGATCACCCCCTCAGAAAAACCGAAAAAAAAAAAAACTAATAGGGAATTAATTAAAATAAATGTTTACAAGAATATGCAAAATAACTAGATCTTTTGCAGATGGATGCAATTCTTACTCTTTGTATATAACAAAGTTGTATTTTCTTTTTGAAATAATTCAACGTGGGTTGGAGCAGATACATTCAGGACATTACCAGGACTGCCGCGAAGAGGGCGGGATCTCTCCAACGTGTTACAGGGTTGCTCGCGCCCCAGATTGTCCTGTACCTTTGCAGGGCCGCCGTTCGCCTGTGCATGGGGTATTGTTGCCACATCCGGTATGTTGCATTTGCAACTAGTCTACCTCTTGGACAGGGTACAAAAAACCCCCAAAAAACAAAAAAAAACAACAAAAAACAAAACAAACAAAAACAAACAAAAAAACAAACAAAAAAAACAAAAAAAAACAAAAAAACAACAAAAAACAAACAAAAAACAAAACAAAAAACAAACAAAAAAAACAAAAAAAAAACAAAAAACAAAAAAAACAACAAAACCCCCCAAAAAACAACACAAAAAACAAAAAAATAAAACAAAAAACAAAAAAAAACTATCAAGTCCCATTGCTGAAATGTTGCATCCCTGTGTCTGTTTTACAAGTATTTTAATGAAATGTGCTCTGACGCTCTCAAAACTCTTATCCCTGAGTAGCCTCCGGGCCTTGATAAGTGGTGACTTTTTGTAAAAAAAAAAAAAAGTAAAGAAAAAGAAAAAGAAAAAAAAACGGTTTTTAATATTAATATCAATACACACAAAAACAAAAATTATAGGAGTACAGATATATGGGGGTTGTTCCAAAAGTAATTTATTTGAAGTCAAAAGTTTAAGAGCTACTAAGACTGGAGTGATACCATTGGAACGAGAAACATTTTCTGATCCAGGATTTATTTTTCTACATAGTCATCACTGCGCTCAATGTACTTTTGCCAGGAATTCCATGACGCATCTCTGATGTATGCTCGTGTTATGAGTTAGTTTCTTAGCGTCGTACACCATCAATATCTTCAACAGAGAGATGAAATATCCAGTCATCATAACAATCAAATTTGCGATCCCTTCTGATCCATCTAGGTGAAAAAAACAAAAAAAACAATAACTTTCGGAACGCCCCTCGAGTAGAAATTCTTTTCACCCATTCTATATTTTTTTCCTTGCTTCCCTTTACTTCCTGCGTCTTTATTATGTTCATATGATATTTGTATTTTTTCAACATTAATCGCAACCTTCTTTTTCTTTCATTTTAATTTCATTACCCCCTCCCCCGTCATCATTTACCATCTTCTCTCGTCTTAGAAAATAAAATTTAGATAATCTATAAACGACATTCGTTTTAAACAATCTATCAATTTCAAAACCAATATGTCCGACATTTGAAAAAAAAAAAAAATAATAAAACACAAAGTCTTTCTCGGATATCCAAAAACAATTCATAACTTCAGAAAACGAATTCAAACTTTCCATCATTTCTCCGCGATTCGGAGCGACCTTCACGCCGACAATTAATTCTTTTTTCCGTCCTTCTCGTAAGCGATTGCCGGAACAACCCTGCGCGTCTCCCGGAAGTGTTTAACCAACCGTGACGCTAACTGACTCGTAAATTCTAATAACCATATTTGTCATTTTGCAGCTTCGGCTTTCTTGCCGTTTTTAGTTTTCTTCCGGTTGACAAATGGTTAATTGGCAAAAGTCTTTCAATTGGAAAATTCGTCGTTTATGACTTAAAAGAAGAAAAGAATGGGATAAAAAGATTGGGAGGGATTTGCAACGGAAGAGTTGAATCATTTAGCTGCGACGAATCATTCTTATTTAACGACCTGCTGCAGAATACATTAAGAACTTTAATCTGAACCGCTTAACACGGATTTCGAATCTCGGTTGGGAGTTCCATCTATAATATAAAGTTCACCTCTCTGTTTAAATGTATGTATGTATGTATGTATGTATGTATGTCTGCCTAAAACGTTCGACAGATGCGACGGATTTTCACTAGATCGGTATCGTTTTGAAGCTCGACCCATCGGATGACAAATACCGAAAAAATGGCTAAAAACATTAATTCCTTCACCATCAACTGGGCACTTTTCTATGAGGAGGAGTCGCTTTTTTCGCCAATATTTTCAAAAGTCATTCCCTCTTTTCGATTGGCTAGCCTTAATTTAAACTTTCGCGACTTACGGTTTGGCGATGGGCGTAACAGCAAAGACGTCAGGTTTTTTTCACGTTCTTTTCTTCCTTCGCGTAACGGGTTCGAACCTGCCAGCCAACTACCTATTTTATTTATTTATTTATTTTGATTTTACCCATCACACACCTTCAAAGACTCTGGCAACGCCGGACACCCAGGCTAGTTTTTAACATAAGAGATATCTTTGTAGATTATAGACTCAGCTGGAAGTGGTTAACGATACGGACTTATAACATGAATGTTCCAAGTTCGAATCCAGTTCGTTACAAAAAATCACTTTTACTTAGGATGCTGGCAACCTTCACGCGGTCCCTCCTGGAAGTACCCGATGTCTTTCTAGAAAAAAATTCTGAAGAGACAAATGTTTGGGGAAACCAATGTCAACCATAGTTTTTTTTTTTTGATTCATACGATATGATGCTGATGACGTATTCGGTTCCACCGGGTTGAAATCCTTCTTGGTCATTTGCAAAAACAATTACATATATAATATTAAGTATAATAGTGCTGTTAAAACATTACTTTTAACTATACTGTGATATGTCAGTAAGCATATGAAATTATACAGAAATAAAGATACACAATTCTTAAATAAAAGGGTAAGTATATATAAATATATACACACACACATGTGTATATATATATAATATATTGGTAGTCATCGACATACAGTTCTGCTTCTTTGAATCATAACTCATCAGTGCCGCTAGACTAGCACCACTCACAAGCCAAGGATTGAACCTAGAACCGTCGTGTGGACAGTCGGCAGTTCTCCCACTCGACCACGGAAGCAATGTCCACAAATAACCTCGCCGAATGTCTATTTAAACAAACATCCGTCCACCAATTTTATAGTGCACAAACCGCCTGTTTGTAACCAAACAAACAGCAAGCTTCGCACTATATATATATATATATATATATATATATATATATATATATATATATATATATATATATATATATATATAACTACTTCATTTACTCACATAAAATTAATATACGAAAGTATACATTTATGCGTAAACTTTAAGTATTTACTTCAAAAGTGCTCAATACGTAGGTAGGGCTAGTTAGTAAGTTATAAAATATATATGGCGATTAAGTTACACTGAATATTCCGCGTTTCATCCACTCTAGGACTCTTCAGGCGTATGCGCCTTATGCATAAGCCTGAAGAGTCCTAGAGTGGATGAAACGCGGAATATTCAGTGTAGCTTAATCGCCATATATATTATATTTTATAACTTACTGTATATATATATATATATATATATATATATATATATATATATATATATATATATATATACATATATATATATAACGAGGGAAATAGAAGAAGAGAGTGAATTCAATTCTATAAGAGGAGACTTATCGAGATAATATAAAGCTCAACAGGTTTCAATGGAGCTTATATAGGAGACAATAAGAGAGGAAAATGAATTGACAAAACACTATATATTGGAAAATATAGAATGAGTCATTTATTTAATAAGGGCATACACACATTTAGTTGGGGGATAAAGGAGACTTTATCCCCCAACTAAATGTGTGTATGCCCTTATTTTCCACTCCTATTATCTTATATATATATATATATATATATATAGTAATTTATAAAATATATATGGCGATTAAGCTACACTGAATATTCTGCGTTTCATCCAACTATAGGATTCGTCAGGCTTATGCGCGAATTCTGTCGTTGCTTCTTGTTTTTATACATGTTGGGGATTACTAGTTGGCCACTCAGCTTTCTAGTATCCACCGCGCCCCTTCCTACCAGCCAATGTATATATATATATATATATATATATATATATATATATATATATATATATATATATATATATAGTAAGTTATAAAATGTACATGGCGATTAAGCTACACTGAATATTCCGCGTTTCATCCACTCTATCTTATGACTTACTAACTACCTCTACCTACGTATTGAGCACTTTTGAAGTAAATACTTAAATTTTACGCATAAATCTATACTTTCGTATATTAATTTTATGTGAGTAAATTAAGTAGTTATATATATATATATATATATATATATATATATATATATATATATATATATACTAGATTTAAAATAAACTTAGTTAGATTAGATTTATATCCAACATATAAGATTATCTGGCCGGATTTTTAACGTCAAACTCAAATAGCTTTTAAGCTGACGAATCAAACCGAATACATCCTGGTTCCCCCCATCACAAGAATATGATGATAGATAGATTTTATAGATCGATGAGATTAAGTGAATCAGTTTCAGGATTGTGGTTACATTTTTCTTATTGCGAAAGTAAGATTTTTTGCTAGAGAACCATAAACTTAAAAACTATCTTGTTTTTGATTCTACAAAACAGCTAAATAGTAAACAGCTGATGACCCAATTTTTATTTAACAATATAAGATAAGGTTTCTTTTTTTTTTTCAGTTTTATTATTGGATTCTATTTTGCAATTGACATTTTTTTAGCAGTAATGCAAGTGCTAATTTGCGATTTGTTAATAGATTACATTTAGAAATTTATACTGTACTTCTCTTTCTAAAATACCTCAAGCTTTTTTTTAGACTATATATATATATATATAGAAAGAGAGAGAGAGAGAGAGAGAGAGAGAGAGAGAGAGAGAGAAAATAAAAAGGAACAAACCGTATTTTAAACTTTTTATTTTCTCTATTTCGTCGGAATACTATTTCCACCATTTTCATCATATATATATATATATATATATATATATATATATATATATATATATATATATTGGGAAGTTATATACAAGTTATCATTAGCGTATGAAGTGATGCTCTTTCTGAAAACAAATTGAGCTTAGGTATTTGGACAATGTCAAAACATTGTTAATTCACTGCTCGCAGAGCAGCAGCCGAATAGTCCAACGGTTAGAAACTCCGACTGTCATATGGGCGGTTGGGTTTCGATCCTGGCTTGAGGTAGTTGCTTGTCTAGCCCCAATGATGAGCTGTGAAACAGCGAAACAGCGAAGCAGTGATGTATGTGGATGACTATATATATATATATATATATATATATATATATATATATGATTGACTCTCCCGTCGATTTCGACCTATGAGCTTCCGCCACAACAATTCAGTTGCTCGGAAATTCACACATGATTTGCTTATAGTGGTGAAGACTTTGTGTAGAACCATCCATTGTGGTATTACTGCTAACCTTTGTCGGTGCATACGACTGGAACAAGACAGAGTACACAGTAAACCGCATGCTTTTACATCAGAGTTTCATTCTTTACGAAGTTGCATCTGGGGTGCATCTCTCTCAGTGAATTAATACGCCCTTCGCTACCAACCTGGAGATTTCTTCAAATCGGCGCGGTACATACAGCGCCTAGACTTCCGAAATGGAAACACATCTTGCACTGGTCAGGCTCAACGTTGCTTAAATTCGGTAATCTGGCGAGAACCGATGTGCCAACGTGATTGTGCCGTATATATATATATATATATATATATATATATATATATATATACTTACACGCATATTTATATATATATATACATACACAGATATATATATACACACACTCATATATATATATATATATATATATATATATATATATATATATATATATAATAAAGAGTCTACACGGATTATCCAACATTTTCACGTTAACACGTCTTGTCGTATCTCGAAAATGATTCAAGTAATAAAACTATCCAAAGACGGAACAAAAAGTGACAACCGGAAGTTACCTTCATTAAACGTGTCCTTTATTCTTCCTCCGATGAGACTGCTCTTCTCATTCATAAATTTTCGAATGAGTATACAGTACATTCTGATTGCATCGGCCATCCTTGCTAACACTGGCAGCACACACGAATTTCACTCGCTAATTCGTTTCTAAACGCTAACCAAGAGGCGAAGGCAAACCGATTGAACAAGATAAATCAACAGAAGGTTGTTTATTTCTTCAGAAATCGACCAATTCGTTGGCATTGTCTCAGATGTTATCCGTCTGTAATTGTACAGTTTCGTTTATATTCTTTTTCATTTCTGGCATCGACCTCTTTACTTTGCTACGTTTATAAACCTGGATTATTATGTCAATCATGGAAGGTTTTATTGTTTATAAGTTTCTTTATTGTTCCAGTTATCTGCCCCTTTTTCTTTTATCGTTAATTGTCTTATTTGGTTTAAATTTTATTTCTCACTTTAATTGTTTGCTCATTTTTTTTAATTGATTTTCTTCGTGTCTTGGAGATTTCTTTTTTCCCTAATTATCTGCCCCTTTTTCCTTTTTATTCTAAAGACATTTAAAGAAACATCCCTGAAACGGTGTTACTCTACAATCGAATACTAAGCATGTATATGACCCCCCCCCCCAAAAAAAAACCGGTGTCATTCGACCAGAAGTGACTGCAGCGCGTTTTCTGATTTTTTGAGATGAGGATGGATTATTCGTATTATTTGGATTTTTCGGTTTATTGTTTTCATCTTGAGTGTCACGTGTTAGTTTATATTATGTCATGTTATATAGTCCGTTTATAAAACGGTACCAAATGAATCTGCTATTTTTGTAGTGAAATTTATAACTTACTTGGCTGCACGTGTGATTACTTTAAAAGAAGAAAGAAAAAGAAAGGCTACATCCAGTTGGTTTTATGGCTGACGGTCACGTGAGCGACACAGACTGCAACTGTTTCTATGCAAATGAGATAGGTGAATAAAAACGTGTGTGAAGCGAACCAGGGGTGATTTTGAAGAAGGTGTGCTACGTACGTAGTCGTGTGCACGTCGACTTGAAAGAGTGTTGAGTTTTGGAGTTAGAAGTTTTTACAACAGAATGTTAAGTTTTGGAGTTGGAAGTTTTGACAGCAATATGTCGGATTTACCCGAATAATTTCTAGTTTAGCCATAATTTTATGCCCAGCATGCGTAAAATATATGCGTAATTCACTTAGCATTTTAGCACTTGCGAATTGTATATACTCAAAGTTTGCCGTGGTCCAAATAACAGTAGGACCCCAATTATATCAAAACAACTACGTTTTTTTTTAACTTAATGTTGTGGTTCCAGCGGTGAAGAGACGGGAAGAGGATGGTTATGTGGGTGTGTTGCGCGGCGGGCGACAGCAAAGAATATGTGCCACACATGCTCAGTTCGTTGTCCGTCCGTCCGTCTCGTGATTGTTTGTTCTTTGTTGTTTTGTTTTGACCAAATTCCATTCTCTCTTTGTTTTAGACATAAACGTGATAGGTCAAAATGTGGGGTTGTTTCTTTATTAGCAGACATCGTTTCACTCAGCTTACGTTATCCCAGTCAGCAATCGGGAGACGAATCCCGGCCACTGCTCTGGTCTGTACATATGTGTGTGTAAATATGTGTATGTTTGTGTAAATAGCATCCAATATTTCCGATATCTTCTGATATCTTCCGATATTATCTGAGTCCACAACCCAGCCACAATACAACAATTTCAGTCGATGTCACCTCCGGCCTTTTTCAGATGTATCTTGCTGAACTTTAAAATTTCAGGCGATTTGGACCAAAGTTAACCCCTTATATAGCCTAACATTTCAAGTGCATTTGAGAAGTTTTATTACCACACAAACCGAACGGCCCGACATATATAAGTCATAGTAGAATCTTTGATATGTCAAGGGCGCGTTCGAAATGAATGTTTCTATTTAAAGCACACTTGCACCATGATACTTGACTTTTTTTTACTTTAAACTTAAATTGAAGTCATTATCAATGTGCAAACAGTAAGACTAGGTATATATAATCGACAGTGTGATTTTTGATATGACAGGGACGCGTTCGAAATAGATTTTTTCAGTTTAAAACACAACTTAAACATGATACTTTTGAATTTTAAACTTTAATGTCAGCTATTATGTATATAAAATAATATAAAGTCAACAGTAGGTTCTCTACAGTGTAATGTATACTGCAATGTATTGTGGACTTAGTCATTGCGGGGGGGCATGTGAAGTTTCTTCTCAGTACACCACGATGGGTCCCTAATTAAAGTAGTCAATCAATCGATTTGATTAAAAAATGGTCGATTTCACCGATTTTGATGACAATGAAAATATACGAGTTATGAAACATTCGTTGATTATCAATCGATTCCGGGCAACGTCGGGTTTCCCTGCTAGTATCTATCTGAGATTAAAAAAATAAATAAATAAGTACATGAGAGTGCAAGACGATTTTTATCAATCTAATATTAAAACGGCTATATGGCTGTCTGTCTGTGTCCATATTTTCAAACTCTATCTCCTCCGAAACTGAAATAATTGGATTTTTTTTACAGATCGTTCTTTTATGCGTCTTTAGTTGGTGGAAATTATTTTTAAAGGTTCAAAAATAGATCCAAATTTAAAAAAATTGTTAAACATTTTGTACATTTATCTTAGTTTATTTTTTAATTTTTAATCGGCTTATATGCGTGTGACGTTGGTACAGTGGTAACGTCACCAGCTTTGAATGCATCGGTTTCGATTCTAGTTGATTACAGCTAAATACTTTTTTTTTACTTTTGAAATCACGTCTCTATAATAATATATACGAAATCTGGACAAATTAAAATATCATATTTAAGCGTATTTTACGCCCAGGCAAAGCTAGTGTACGTATAAATTCTGTTTTTGATGTAAAACGCTGTATGTGCTATCGTGATCTCCCGGTTGCCCTCCGCGTGCGCACACGCGTGCCTTCGTGCGCGTATGCGTGTATGCTTACCATGCGTGCCTAATGCATCATCGTCGTTGCGTGTCTAACGTGACTGACGTCTAGTACCGACCGCTCGCCGTTCCCAACCGACCGACCGACCACTCCGCCGTCTTTTCGCCATAACTCTCCTTTTTGATGGTCACTGACCATCCGCACTTGATCGCATTCCAAACTTTATCGCAACCATCGCCAAACTGTCCTCTCCTTTATCTTTAAAACCTCCTTCCATAATCGCTCCACTTGACAGATCATCTTCTCCATCGCTAATCTTTCCCTGGAATCCCGTCGGTCGGTCCGGGGTTGTTGGGCGTTGGGTTGCAAGCAGGCTGGGACGAATGACCATCAGACACGACAGACAGGGCAACCAATGAATATGTTTGTCCTTCATGTTTGTGGTTTATTGAAAAGTGAATCGGGCTGCTCTAACAGAAGGCACAATCCCAGGAGTAAAATAAGTTGTTTAGAACTTAGACACCAGCGTCGGAAAGTGGGGTTTAGAAGTCAGCACTCCAGAGGAGGGGCGTTCTAATCTGAAAAAAAAAGTACCCGGGCGGCCCCGTCGGCATTCCCGGGTAAGTGCGATTATCAATAAACTAACCCATTCTCAAAAAGAGAAGGAAAAGCCTGTAAGTGTGGACCGCCTAGAACTGCACAGAAATAAACTACCACCGCAAAATCAACAGGGTCCAGGCCATTACAGGAATGGTCTAATCGCTGTTGATTTTGGGGATCGAATACAATAAGTTCGTTGATCAATGTTGTCTATAAGTAATCCAATAAACGAGGGTCCGAGATCTCATACCGGTTTTTACAAGGGGATTTCCACTTATCAAGGCCCGAAGGCCACTCGAGGATAAGAGTTAATGGGTGTATATTAGTTATCGGAACAACAATGTAGTAATTGTTGGCTGTGGGTATTTGGTATAATTTGATTATTTAAAATTATGGCTCGGCAAGAACGTGTTTATATTGGACTCGAAGACTACCATATTGTAGTCAACAGGGAAGAAACCAGCGGAACAGAGTTCCATAGGCAGGCAGTAAGGAAGAAGCTGTATTCATGGAATCTGCCTGTAAATTTAGGCACAGATAGAGATTGGGGGAAATCGTTGTAAGAAATTCATTTTTAAGCCGCTTTTAAATTCACTGTTTTTATAGATTTTTGTATGAAAATTATTTCTTAATTTGAGGGACGTTCCAATTGCATTTTTTAAATCTGCCACCTGTGCCAATCAGGCTTTAGTAGGGTGCATTCCAATTGTTGCTGTAGCTGTTCATTTGGACCCGAAATCATAAAAATTGGTCAGTCATCTCATAAGCTGTATAGCAATAACATACTAAACTGTCAAGAGTGTACGACTAATTTGAATCCCTGTACAAAAAAAAAAAAAATGTCTGGAAACTTATTTAAGGCACCTCGTAATTGTTAGTGTCATCGAGTCGGATTAAAAGATTAGTGCGTTTTAAGTATCTCTTAAAATGTGTGATTTGTCGTTGCAACCAATAATTGTGAATCGACTGGATGAATTGGTTTAGCTCGTCTTACAAATCCAAATGTTCTAGTCGACTTGATCACGATGCGGTTGAGCGTGCTTACATTTGAGATCTGTAAAGTGGTCGGATATCCGAGCGTCTCAACCGAGCGGAATTCCTTTCCTGATTGTCCGCAAGAACGCGCCATTTTGAAGGCGATTTAGACCAATAAGAAACCATTACCGAGTTTAGGCGTGGAAAAAGGTTTGCTCATCCGGAAAGAAGTTAACTAGAAATCACTTCCGGTTGAGATGAAAACTAAACTGCAGATCTGTTCACTTACTTATACAAAAGACAATGTACTCGATTTTATCGGATCAATCTGGATTTTCTTTGGTTTTCTTGTTTGCTTTTTGTTTGTTTTCTTGTTAGTTTTTTGTTTTTTTTTGTTTTCTTGCTTGTTTTTTTTTGTTTGTGTTCTTGTTTGTTTTTGTTTGTTTTCTTGTTTTTTTTTTTGTTTTCTTGTTTGTTTTTGTTTGTTTTCTTGTCTGTTCTTTGTTTTGTTTTTTTGTGTTCTTGTTTGTTTTTTATTTGTTTTCTTGTTTGTTTTTTGTTTGTTTTTGTTTGTTTGTTTGTTTGTCTTTTGTTTGTTTTCTTGTTTGTTTTTTGTTTGTTTTCTTGTTTGTTTTCTTGTCTATTTTTGTTTTCTTGTTTGTTTTCTGTTTGTTTCTTGTTTGTCTTTTTGTTTGTTTTCTTGTTTTTTTTCTTGTTGGTTTTCTGTTTTTTTTTTAGTAACATCAACTACACATGCTTGCATATAAGAAACTAAAAACAAAAACAAAGAAAAAGCTGTTTACAATTTACGGCTATATTAAATTATTTATTAATTTTAATTTGAAACTATACAGTATTGAACTCACTTAACTGCTATAATCAAGTTTATTATTACTTCAATTAAAATTCTTAGTTTTAGTCAATTCTAAACCTATACTTACGTTTGGTTGAGATTTATAATTTCGCTAAATAATCCTTTACCGTCAATTGTTTACCTTAAGCGAAAGTTATAATTAATTAAATTTTTAGTATGAATGAGTTATCGCCCTTTGACAAAATCTGTCGATATCAGTTTGTTTATCATTCATTCTTAACACTTTCTATCTATTAATTATACTAATAATGTCTTTCACTTTATATTAATTTATGATTTATATGTATATTAGAAAATAATTTATGATTTCTGCGTATATTATAAATTAATTATCTAATACGTTAAATATAAAATTTTAGTATTACATCCATTTCAATCGATAGTCATAAGTCATTAAGTTATAATTCATTTCTGCTTAATATCTAATTATAAATTCATTAGTTCTTATACCTAGATTTTTCATCTATCAATATTATTATTATTATTATTATTATTATTATTATTATTATTATGATTATTATTATTATTATTTTTTTTTATTATAATTATTTTCATTATTATTATTATATTTTATTATTATTATTATTATTATAATTTTATTATTATTATTATTTTTATTATACTTATTATTATAATTATTATTATTATTATTTATTATTATTATTATTATTATTATTATTATTATTATTATTATTATTATTATTATTGTTATTATATGCATCCATAGATAGACATATTCACATCGTCATCCAAGCAAAATGTTTTACGCATTCCGAATGAAAAGTACCGTCTGATGCCCAGAACGCGCACATGCTTACCCCGGATTGGCTGTATAAATGTATGAGTATAAAAGCCGACTTCTTATTATATTTTATTATTATTATTATTATTATTATTATTATTATTATTATTATTATTATAATTTTATTATTATTATTATTATTATTATTATTTTTATTATACTTATTATTATAATAATTATTATTATTATTATTTATTATTATTATTTTTATTATTATTATTTTATTATTATTATTTGTATTATTTTATTATTATTATTTGTATTATTATTATTTTTATTATTATTTTATTATTATTATTTTTATTATTATTATTTTTATTATTATTATTATTATTATTTTTATTATTATTATTATTATCATTATTGTTGTTGTTGTTGTTGTTGTTGTTGTTGTTTTTAAAGTAATATTTTAAATTCCATGTTTTACATACTTTTACCAGTTCAATATTTTACAATCTAGTATTAATAAACATTTTCCAAATTAGTCACTTAGTCAAGTATAATTTTAGTTTAACATTGAATAGACCCTAATTTCCTAATAATGTGATTACAAAGTATCCTAATCACATAACAATATGTTCTTTTAGTTATAATTAGTACAATGGAAATCTAATCCTTATTATACTCGAAGTTATCAAAAAATTATTAATGTCATTAAGACATAATATTATAGATTATGTTTACTTTCGATTTACCTTTATATTTGCGCCACCTGCCCTGTGCACTCCTTTTTTTCCTCTCCCTTATTTCCCTCCTTTAATAGTACTTATAATTCCAAAATAAATATATAGACTTTTAGTTAATTAATATATATGAAGAAAAAATTATAGTTTACCTTAATTTACGTTCAATAGATATACCTTATTATAACTGTAATAGTGTTTTTACATCCATACTAACAATTAACACAATTGGCTTATATATGTGAGTCAACACATCAATCGTACATGAATAAATTATAAGATGGTCAACATCATGAACTTTGGAACAACTAATAAAGATGAGAATAATAGTCCGAAATAAAAACAAATTAATATATAATGCTCATCTCAAAAATGAATTCCAATTAAGGAATAATATATATATATACCAATCGGTACTGACCCGACTATAGAAGATCAGATAAATAAACGTGGATTTATAAGATCAAAGAATCCAACCTTGATCGCCCTTGGGGGCCCGTGGCGCAGTTGATAGAGACGTTGAATCTCTACAGTTCCAGATGAACATTGTCTGAAGATAGCGGTTTCAATCTCACCCAAAGCGTGCCAGAGGTTAATTGGCCAAAATGTGGTGAGACGACAACAACTACGGATGGCAGTGATGGCTGAGAATGCAGTTAGGAGATTCGAAGTTCCTATCCGTCGCGGTTACCACCTGACGAAGGCCAGAGGAATAGTTGGCCGACACGTTGTGAATAAACAAACCAATAAATAGATGAAAAACAACAACTAATAAAGATGAGAATAATAGTCCGAAATAAAAATAAATTAATATATATATAATGCTCATCTACAAAATTGAATTCCAATTAAGGAATAATATATATATATATATATGAACTTTGGAATGTAGACCTTTGTCATTCATTCACTATATTGCTCTATAATTATAAATAAATAAAATATATTTCAACAGAATAATAACTTCCAAGATATATACACTTGTGCCCGATATTATTCATACCCCCCTTGAAAATTGAGTTTATTAGGTGTAACTTTGTAAGAATTTATTGTTTACGTCCATATTGATACATATTCTTAATAAACCTCTTCTGATCATTTTCGTCATTTTAAAATCTCGGGATACTTGTAATAAAAGAAATATACAGCTATTTATAAAATCTGCAATGTTCAAAAATAATCATACCCCCTTATTTTTTCAGTATTAATCGAGTTTCTGACTGTTTGTTTCCTGTTTGATTCTTATTTTGAATGCTTTTATACAACCTTTGATTAATTTCATTTCGTTTTTTGCATTTTTCAGAAATTAAAATGATATCAACTGAAAACCAATAAAAGAATAAAAATTATTAGAATGGGGAAGAAAAAAGAGCTTAGTAATGATCTTATGACTAAAATTGTGAATTCACATAAAGATGTTTAGGTTACAAGTCAATTTCCAAGAAATTTGAGGTCCCTACAGCAACAGTACAGAGCATCATCAAAAAATTCCAGAGCCACCACACAACAAACAACTTGATTGGTAGAGGAAGGAAAAGGAAACTGTCTGCTAGAGCCACCAGGAATATTGTAAGAAGTGTTAATGCAAATCCAACCACCACTACTAAGGACATTTTAGAAAATCTGGAGTCTTCTGGCATAAAAATATCAAGGCAAACATTGCAAAGGACTCTGCATGAAAATGGTCTGAAAGGAAGAAGACCAAGAAGGACTCCATTGCACACCGGAAAACACCTTGCAGCACGTCTAAAGTTTGCTAGGACCCATGTGAATTCTCCAGAGTCCGTTTTCTCAAGTATTTTGTGGACTGACGAAACAAAAATTGAATTGTTTGGCCATATGGATGCTTCTTACGTTTGGAGGAAGAAAGGAGAAGCTTACAACCCAAAGAACACCATACTCACGGTGAAACATGGTGGTTGTAGCCTAATGTTTTGGGGCTCCTTTTCGGCTAGTGGTCCAGGTAGTTTGGTCAAGATAGATGGAACCATGAAGAAGGAGCAATATTTGGATATACTCCAGAAAAACATTAGACAGGATGCGGAGAAGCTCCATTTAGGACCAAACTGGGTCCTTCAACAGGATAATGATCCAAAACATACTGCCAAAATAGTCAAGAAATGGTTTGAGGATAATCAAATTAATGTTTTGGAATGGCCTAGCAAGAGTCCCGACCTGAACCCTATCGAAAACCTCTGGCACATATTGAAAACTGAGGTTAAAAAGCGGAAGCCTAGAAATTTGAGGGATTTGGAGAACTACTGCATTGAAGAATGGTCAAAAATCAGTGTTGATGCTTGTAAAAACCTTGTTGATAAATATCCAAAACGGTTACAGGAAGTTATTAAGAATAAAGGGCATGCTATTGAATATTAGTAAGAGAGGTATGAATAATTTTGAACTAGTGCCATTATTGTTTTTCTTTGTATAATGTTTCAAACTTGCATAATTTATTTATTTGTTGAGTTTAAATTAAATGCTTATGCTTGATTTATTGTTTGAAATCCCTTTAATATTATCTACCTTCTGGTTTGAGCAATATTCTTATAGAAATCTCAAAGATCCGAGGGGTATGAATAATATCGGGCACAAGTGTATATATATATATATATATATATATATACTAGCAAAAGTACCCGTCGTTGACTGGGTTCAAAAACAGCCTTCAGAAAATGGACTCTGATTTATGAAAGTATGATAGATTATGAAAAGGATGGGTTGTAAAGAGATAGCTTCGAATTTGGGGGTATCAAAACAAAAGCAAAATATGATGAAAGTAAAAATAAAATAGATAAACCCCATAATTCATTATACTATACATGATCGCATTGAAACACTTATCACAATATTCTGTGGATCTATATTAAAAAAAAAACTTGTTAAATTTTGTGACATATATACCCCCAAATTCGAAGCTATCTCTTTACAACCCTTCCTTTCATACTTTCATAAATCAGAGTCCATTTTCTGTAGGCTGTTTTTGAACCCAGTCAACGACGGGTACTTTTGCTAGTATATATATATATATATATATATATATATATATATATATTAATTTTATTTATACAAACATTAATGACTACATATACCTGCTCTGTTCACTCATTGAGCACTACTTTGGTAGACACATGTTGTTTCATTGGTTGTACTTCTAGGAAACTAAACTCTACTGGCTATATATATATATATATATATATATATATAAAGAGAGAGATAGATGGATGGACGGAAACATATATTCTCTCAAGAATCTGTGTATAGTAGTTCAACGAGTTATGTAGATGTATAAGGACGTTAGTGAATGCGTGCGTATATGCGCACGTGTGCATGGCTTTAAGTGTTTAGGCCGGATTGCGTGCGTGTGTGCGACTGTTTTGCCAATTCAGTTGTCAAGGGCGCCGCAGAATTAATGCATATTTAGAAATGCCTTCAGGCAGTGATTTTGAATTTACGGCGCGGGGAGAGATTCGCGGTGTGTGTCTATAAAGATGTCAAAGATAACACAAGAAGATGAAACAAAAATAGCGATAAATATGCAGAAGGCAAACAGAAGCGTCCAATCACACCGCTCTATATATACATACATATATATATATATATATACATGGAGATGTGTGTGGATTTTATCTTATTTTTCACGTGCATATAACATTATATATATATATATATATATATATATATATATATATATGTATATATGTATATATATATATATATATATATATATATATATATATATATATGATTAGTTTTTTTGGGAAAAAGAATTCCAGCAGAGTGCTCTGTTAAAAGGAAACTCCAAATTTTAAGAGCGTATTTATATTTTGTGTACAGAAAGTTGTTAGTTGAGACAGATCATTGGTACCGTCGGTTTCAAGCCCGATAATAAGACCCGTTTAAGGTATCCTTATCAAGCTCTCTTCAGCCAATATTCGTCTGAAGAGAGCTTGATAAGGATACCTTAAACGGGCCTTATTATCGAGCTTGAAACCGACGGTACCAATGATCTGTCTCAACTAACAACTTTCTGTACACAATATATATATATATATATATATATATATATATATAGTAAGTTCAGCCAATATTCGTCTCTTTTCGAATATTGGCTCTCTTCAGCCAATATTCGTCTCTTTTCGAATATTGACTGAAGAGAGCTTGATAAGGATACCTTAAACGGGCCTTATTATCGAGCTTGAAACCGACGGTACCAATGATCTGTCTCAACTAACAACTTTCTGTACACAATATATATATATATATATATATATATAAATATATATAAAGAGAGAGAGAAGTATTACGTCAATATATATATGTTTATAGTTTTATATATATGCACTCATAATATATATATATATATATATGTACACATTTACATATATGCATATAGGTATATATATGTGTGTGTATGTGTGTACTTGTGCATATATATCATAAGTATATATATATATATATATATATATAATAGTATAAAATATATATTGGACGTAATACTATATCAAACATAATTATTTATATATAAATATTCTTCATATATTAATATGTCTATATACATTTACATGTATATAGATATATATCTTTACTTATATTCATATTTATATGTTTATATATATGTGTGTGTGTATTTAAAACAAATGACATAACTACATTAAACAAATATGCATATAATTGGAATTTACATACACATATATACATACATACACACATACACACATACATACATACATATATATATATATATATATATATATATATATATATATATATATATATATTGATTGTTTTCTTGATTTATTGACCTCTCGTTGTGTATCTGATACTAAGCAAAATAATATCGAATTATTGTAGCGATAAAATCAAAAACTTACCACAAATTATTGAACTATTCTTGATTTGAAATTTATTAATTTTGATATTAACTCATACTACCCCTCTGTATCTCTGAACCTATATGATAAGGTTCTTTACATGACTAACATCGAATGTAACTAAGAAATAAACATAGTAAACATAACCAGATGATTAATTAATTCTATATAATAATAAACTGCGGATTAGGAAGGATCTCGTAGATAATTGTGATGTTTCCATAGGGACGCCAGCTCGGCAAATGTTAAAAATTAGTATATACTATGCATATATATAATATACTATGCGAATTGCATGAAGACAATTCTGAATTACTATGAAGGCTATATAGGATGATGCCTTATGTTTTTTGTTTATTCCAAGTTTGGGAGCCTGCATGAAAAGAAAAAAATCTACAAAAGTCTTAAGATAATCTCAAAATATCTATAGATATCAACCATAGTTTGGTTATTATTTTGGATATAACTTTTGACTTATTTAACAACACATACGAAACTAGCATAGACTGAACCAGAATTTGTTGCAATGAAATGTATAGTTTCTTCAATCTCTAAACGAATTAATAAATTATGAAAAAATGCACATAACGATCAGGTAGCTAAATCAGGTAACAAAGATAGAATTAGTTTTGATAAATCAAAACATGAATTAAATGTAGCCAAAGCATATATATGAATATAACCAACATGACTGCATATCATAGGAAAATAAGAGAAAAATAACAATAGGTAAATTAGAACTAAAATCGAAATACTTAATGATCAAGTTCAATGTGGTAATTCTGGACAACCTAATACAAGTAAGAACCACAGGAAATGATATATGGTTTAATCCACCTTATAGTAAGCATGTTATATCGAATATTTCAAAAATCTTTTGTAGCATTATTGAAAGGAACAATAAAGCTAGTAGTAATAAAATACAATTAAACCATAATTATCAACTACCAAAAATCTGGTTGAATGTATAATAGGCTATAATAACATTAAAATAAACAAAAATGTTTATCGCTCACAAGCTGAACATTAATTCAATATTATTATAGTATAACTGAAAATAATTGTAATTGCAGAAATAAAACTAATTGTCTATTAAATGGAAACTGCTTAACTACAAATGTGGTACATAAATTTAAAGTAATTACTACTAGGAATACTATCTGCCAATACAACGTTTAACAAATACAGAAATTATGTGTGATTTTCATAACAGAAACAAATGTACAATCCAATAGACCTCCCACTTCCTCAGCTAGGAACTTTAGAGAATTAACTAAGAATAGAACTCAATATGAATTGAAATTCTCCGTTTTACGTAAAGAATATATATATATATATATATATATATATATATATATATATATATATATATATATATATATATATATATATTTGTATGCAGAATCCGATCCCGCATTTTGCTAATTCCTACCCTCTGATGAGAAAGGATGTATTTCTTCGAAACTCCGCAGATTAAGGACTATCCACTTATTTAGTGTTTCCTTTTCAGATTAAATATGTTTTTAACTCTTTTTCAAAGTGTTTTTTTAACATGTTTTATTAACTATTTGCTCTCGTACATACATATATATGTTATGAGAAAAATAGAAAAACCCGAATGAAATTATTAAAAAATCAACGTTTCGTCCTTATTTCAGAGGACATCACTCATTTAATTTAGATCAAGCGAAAATTATTAAATCCGTGATAGATAGAGCTAAAAGAAGACTTTTAGAATCAGCACTAATATTGAATACTAATACTATTACGCAAAGAAAAGGCTTCTACCATTTAACCCCTAGCATAGGGAAAATAATAATCAAAGAACAAAATATCAAAACAGATCCTGGCTAAACCGTTTTTCCTTAAATATTTTCAACAAAATGAATAAGTTTACAGAAGAAAAAAAAATGTACATATTTATTTTAACGCATTTTTAAAAGTGTATATATAGACATCGAACAACCCAACCTTCCCATACGCACACATATGTTTGTCCTTCCCGACATGGGTAGGATTCAAGAACTGTCTTTTTCGCACGATCTATGACTTTTTCTTTTCTTACATTTTTATTTTTTAATTCAATTATCCTGAAGATGTCCTCTGAAATAAGGACGAAACGTTGATATTTTAATAATTTCATTCGGTTTTTTCTATTTTTCTCATAACATAACGTCAACCACCGCTGGTATTTTTTCATTCCTTATACATACATACATATATATATATATATATATATATATATATATATATATATATATATATATATATATAGTGAAATTGTGTGTGTGTGTACATTTGACTACCACTCTGTCAGGTTTTAGTCTACAGACTCGAGATTTGACATAAGGAGTATTGAGATTCGGGAAAACCTTGTTAATTTGTTGTCGGCCAGAAATTTGCTGTCAAAGTATCAAAGTTCAACGATTTGACCTTTGAAAACTCCTTCGCAAATTTTGGTTCTAAACACTTGAAATTTTAGATGTAGGTTACTTGGACATGGATCAAATGTTTTAATTTGATTTGAGTTCAAAACCATAAATGTAAAGGGGTCAAAATTGGGGTCAAAGTTTAGAAAAAAATTGACCTTTGCGATCTCTACAATTTTTGGTCTCAACCAATTTTTGGTCTAAACATTTGAAATTTTACATTAAGTGTATTCAAACATAAGACAAGCTTATTAATTGGTTTTTGACCGAAAATTTGGTAGTCTACGGGTCAAAGTTCAAAAGATTTAACCTTTGCGGTCTCTAGCAAACTAATAAGAATATTTTGTGTCAAAATATTTGAAATTTTACATAAAGGGTATACAGACATACATCAAACTTTTAAATCAGTTTCTTGAGCGAAAACTCGGCTGCCATGAGGTCAAAGTTGAAAGAGTTGACCTTTGAAGACTCTACCAAACACCTCCGCCAATTTTGAGACTAGACACTTGAAATTGTAGATGTAGGTTACCTGGACATGAGTCAAACATTTTTAATATTTATATACAGGGTGACTAAAAAAACGGGCCCCGTGTACACTTTATGTGATATTTCCATCTTTTATTCACCGATTGCCCTTATTTTACAGGATATGGCAGAATCAACGACCGTGAGTACACCAAGACCCCAGTCGGAGCTGGGACAAAGAATACACTGTGTTAAATTTTACTACAAGACAGGCTCGTTTAAGAAAACCCAGGACATTTCATGCGTCAGTTTTAATGTGAAAAGGCTCCATCCAAAAGAAGAATTCAGAACTGGGCGGACCACTTCAAGAAGTATGGGACAGTAGAGAACCTCAACACTGCCACTCGGGACGTCCCAAGAAGCAAACTGCCGAAAGAGTGAGAGAGTCTCTCCAGCAGAGTCCGAAACGCTGTATGCGTAAGCGAAGCCAGTCCCTCGGTATGTCCCGTGAGACTTGCAGGAGAGTGCTGGTGAACGATATCAGGGCTTACTCATACAGAATACAGACGCTGCAGACCCTTACAGCCTCAGACAAGAAGCAGAGGAGGGCTATGGCAGTCAAGATGCTCGAGAAGATCGAGGAGACACCAAGTTTCCTTAACCTCCTTTAGACCTCAGATTAAGCTCACTTCCATCTTGATGGAAAGGCGAACTCCAAGACAAATGTCTTCTGGGGTCCTCCAGACCAAATGAAGTAGCCACGAAGCCCCTGCATTCTCCTAAGTGCACGGTGTGGGTTGCAATGTCGGTCAGAGGCATCATCGTACCAATCTTCATCGAAGAATCTGGCGCAGCAGTGACAGTCGCCAAATCTCCAGACCATCTACCCGTCGCTCATGAGCAAATTCTCAAACCTAAAACTTGTCCCGAGTTTGGCTGAAAGAGGATTTCGGAGGCCGAGTGATCAGTCTCAAGAGTTTTGAGTGGACACCCAATAGCCCGGACCTAAGACCCCCCCCCGACCCGATTTTTCTTTTGGGCTATCTTAAGGACAGAATCTACGCAGGAAACCCAGAACGATCACGGAACTCAAGGAAGCCATCAGGGAGGAGATGAGAGCTGTTACCAATTCGGTCTGTAAGAACGTCATGGACAACTTCGTGCTGCGCCTCAAGAAATGCACGGAGCTAAATGGCGGCCATCTAGAAGATATGCTGTAGAACGGAAAAAAAAAGGCCAAAGACTCTTGTGTTTTGATGTGATGTTTTGAATATTAGAGTTGGGGCCCGTTTTTTTTGGTCACCCTGTATAGATCTACACATAAAGTTATGAACAGTTCATAGGGCTCGAGCAAAGCCGGGCTTAACTGCTAGTATATATATATATATATATATATATATATATATATATAAATATATATATATATATATATATTCCTTATACGAGAAAAATGTAATTTGTACACATTGAAATTCTTTCATACAGTAACATCTGGTGACGATTTGTTCAATAAAAAACGAGAAATTATTCAAAACTGTATTCGTAGAGGAAATGCATGCTGGCATACTTCAAATTTATGGGAATTCTAGAGTGATAATTCAGCGAAAACAAAATAAAATAAAAGTGGAGGTGATACATGTGCTATCAATGATAAATAATTTTATATAAATAATATTAAATGATGAGATTATGCCAAGATAACGCTGTTATTAAAATAAGTGAACGACTAGGAATCGAATTAATTAAGAAATAAGCAACATTTGAGAAAGTGAAATGAGAATACTCTGCTTTATTTTCATGGCAAGCGCTCGTCTGAGCTTCTATCTATGGTTCCCCCTCGCGAAACTTTCACGAAAAACACTTGTCTAGCCAGGACCACTATCAATAATTTCCCATACTCTTTATCAGTGCCTAAACCTAAATGTAGATTCCATGAACAAAGCTTCTTTCATAGAACTGCACACCTGTGGAACTCTCTTCCGTTTACCTGTTTTCCAGCTGACTACAATCTGATTGTCATCAAGTCTAAGGTGAACAAGGTCCTGGATATGACCTTAAACTATATCCGATGGTGAGCCCCCAGCTTGCGGGTATTTTGGAGTGTGGAGCCACCCCTTAATTGTCATTGCTCCCAGGTCCACTCTGACCCGGAGTGGTAGTACCTGTTAGGGATCCAACTATGTGTTAAACAGAAATCGATTTGAAAAAAAAATTTCTATTAAAAATTTTTTCTTCAAAATCACTAGATTCGGCATTAAATAACCTGAAAAGGGTTGATCTGCCGTAAAACAAACACAACCAACCAACACACCCACCCAACCAACCAACCAACCAACCAACCAACCAACCAACCAAGGTGAACAAGTTCTTTATGAACCGTCCCCCTAAGTAATCTAACTTACAAAAAATGATGCTCACATTGACTAATGTATACACATTAACCCTTATCCTCGAGTGCCCTCGAGTCTTAATAAGTGTTGCTTAAAAAAAGTGTAAAAAAAATAATAAACCATATCCTTTTAATTAAGTAGTTACGGGTCGGAGCTGAGTTTTATTGATATAAAATGTGGGATATGTATTTATATCTTTGTATACATTAGTAATAAATTTTAATGTAAATATGTCTCCGCGGACAGAAAGGATGAAAACTAACTCAGATGTACCTTTCTCGATCAATAATGTAATCGCTCATGTAATCGATGTATTTTAATGCAATCGATCATGTAATTGCATTACAATTTATTGTTATTTACTACGGTTTTATTAGTTTTTAATTCGATTTTATTGAATTGAAGTTTACATGGTTACGTTTCGGAATTAAAAGGAATAAAGAGGAGCTAAGCGTATTCTCTCTCTCTCTCTCTCTCTCTCTCTCTCTCTCTCTCTCTCTCTATATATATATATATATATATATATATATATATATATATATGGCTTGATATATATATATTGACGGATTGATTGTTGCTATTTGTATAGGTCATATAGAATTGTATAGGTCAACTGAATTAAAGGAATAAATTATGAGATGGTCAACATCATGAATTTTGGAATATAACTTTTTGTCATTTATTCTCTCTCTCTCTCTCTCTCTCTCTCTCTCTCTCTATATATATATATATATATATATATATATATATATATATATATATGAACATTACCGAATTTTAATATATAAAAAAATGTTGGTAAAAATACTAATAATATATATATATATATATATATATATATATATCTTATTAGTATTTTTACCAACATTTTTTTTATATATTAAAATTCGGTAATGTTCATATACAAATAAAATCAAAGTAAAAATTAATTGACTCAATTAATTAAGCTTCATGATTATCGGTTTTCATAATCGAACATGCGTATAATTTTTTTTGCGTGAGCATAGAGAATAACCAAAAGTCACAGGGAGTAAGATCTGGGAGGGCGAGGAACTGTCTAGAATCTCATCGCGCTGTCATGACAACGTCTTTCTTTTTTACCTTCTCTGCGCACTCTTAGGACAAACTTCGCGTAAATCTCCCGCATCTTCAGTTACTCGTAATTATGCATAGTTCTCATACTGAAATCAAACTGTGCCATCATTGTCTCTATAGACAGACGACGGTTCTTATCCATGATATTTTTTATTTGGCCAATCAAATCTAGTGTTTTGAACTTCCTACAACATCTACACTTCTCATCGTCACTCACAGTCTCCCTAACTTCCTTGAATCTCTTATGCCGCTCAAAAACATGCAAGATGGTCTAAAAGCAGTCTAAAGCATTCCATACGTTTCTGTGTCATACTTTTTGCAAAGTTTCAAACAGAATTTTATTGTTCTTCTAAAATGTCCTCATGTCTAGAATGAATTTTTGAAATTCACCAGCTGAGACGCCCAGGCTTTAGTAGGGTGCATTTCAATTCCTGCTATAGCTGTTTCTTTAAACCTGAAATCATAAAAACCGGTAAGTTATTTCATAAGATGTATTACAATAACATACTGAATTTTCAAGAGGCCACGACAATTTTAAATGACTGTAAAAAATTAAATCTGGAAAATTATTTAAGGCATCTTGTATGTATTTTCCGTTACTATCTTTTTCCATCATTTACTACCTCTCTCTATATAACTCTTTACCCCTCTCTCCCTCTCTCTCACTCTCTCTCTTTTTATCTCATTTTCCTTATAGAGATACTCTAGGATATTTTCGTCTTTGTTAGTTTGTTCTTTTTAACCAACGATCGAAACTTCTAAACTGCAGATTTTTCCCCACCAGTTGGCAGTCAAAATGTTGAGATATTCCTATCTTACTACCAACATCCTTTTCTATCACACACGCACGCGCGCACACACACATATATATATATATGCATATATATGTATATATATATATATATATATATGTATACACACATATATATGCATATATATGTGTATATATATATATATATATATATTTCCACATAAATAAATAAAAAATAATATATAAAATAAAATGCAAAAACAAAATAAAGCAAAATCCAAAATCACCTCACCCAAAAAAGATGGTGGACGTTTGTAATGGTTGCGCGCAAGAAAACGCTGCCTTTCCGCTAGCAACGGGAGAACAATCCGCCATGTTTGTTCGTGCCGTTCAACCTGCAGAGCCGGGGGGGGGGATCTAGAAACTCCGCTATAGAATTAAGCAAGACATTTAATATAAGAACATACATGTACGCTTGTAATGTTTGATTATGTTCGGCCTGCAGGGAAGACATCGTGGATTACCGTTCTTATTTTCATTTAATGTTCCCCACCAACGCCGAACTCTTTTTGTATAATCGCTGACTTCATATTTTTGTCCATAAGATTCTGACTAGGCCACAGTTTTAATCTATATTTTTATATCGCAGTACCTTTAACAAACGTATATACCTGTGTGTGTTACCGTTTTTCAGATTATAAATTATTCGATCGGAAGATCCTGTTTATTGAAAAGGAGGATAGAAGGTGATAATATACTGCGAAAATTAAATTATTGTATAATTACGCTAGTTTAATGTTCGTAGTATGTTATCACTTGGGCTGTAACAACAGAATATTCTTTTCATTGTTTTGACTCTCGAGTATATATCCGACACGGTTAATAAACCCTGAACCACGTCACTCTATATAAAAGCATATAAGATATCAACGGATACAGGGTCGAGAGTCAAAACAATGAAAAGAATATGCTGTTGTCCTAGCCCTAGTTATCACGTTATATCCTCATTTTTAATAAATAGGAACTTCCGTTTCCTGAAGACGCAATGTAAATAATAATAATAATAATAATAATAATAATAATAATAATAATAATAATAATAATAATTATAATAATTATAATAATAATAATTATAATAATTAAAATTATAATAATAATAATAATTATAATCATTATAATAATAATAATAATAATAATTATAATAATAATAATAATAATTATAATAATAATAATAATTATAATAATAATAATAATAATAATAATTATAATAATTATAATAATAATAATAATAATAATTATAATAATAATAATAATTATAATAATAATAATAATTATAATAAAAATAATAATTATAATAATTATAATAATAATAATAATAATTATAATAATAATAATATTAATAATTATAATAATTATAATAATAATAATAATAATAATAATAATAATAATAATAATTATAATAATAATAATAATAATAATAATAATAATAATAATAATAATAATAATTATAATTAAAAGTAAAAAATGATATCGCTTTTGAGTCGTACATGAAACTAAAATATACTTCCTATGTCTTCTGGCTAAGATCCAAATGTTTTTATTTGTTCTAAATATGATATTGTGATATTGTGGGGTTTCCGTTCGCGCCGGACGTCCATACAATGGAAACATGTCACAGACTCCTATAAAGATATTTGAAGTGACACGTAATAACCAAATATATTCTGACACTAAATTAACCAGAGTTTTAACAAAAGGGCTACAATCATATCGCGGAGTCTCCATTCACGCCGAACGTCCACATTATGCCCAGCAGCAATATAAGACGCTGCTGTGGAATTTCCCCAGGCCCCGCTAATCTATATAATAAAACAGTAAATGTGTGTATGCATATGCGTGAAAATATTTAACCGAGAAACATCGAAATTAACAGGAAATAGGGAGGTGAAAGGTATCTGGTAGTTAACGACATAGACAGATGATCTATGTGTCTAAAGTTCGAAGCCATTTCGTCTCACACACACACACAAAAAAACCAATTTCATTTAGGATGTTGGCAACCTTCATGCTGTTCCTCTCGAAATCTCCGATGTCTTTCTAGAAAGAATTTTGACTGATAAAATATCGAGGAAACCAACGCCAACAATAGAATTTTCCGATTCAAACGTAAAGTGGTTTCATGTCTTGCTTTTAGCGACTTCCGTAAAATAATTAAAAAATATAATAAACATTTTTTTAAATTTACATTCGATTGTATATATGTATATTGTTAAGAAAACCGACATAATCTGTAGCATATATGTGCGTCTCTCTCTCTGAAATCTGCATTTTTTTATTAAATTATTTTCCGGACTTTTCTGTATAGGCATTAAAAATTGTTGTAGACTCTAAAAAAATCAGTATGTTATTCTATACATCTTATGAGATGACTGACCAATTTTTTATGATTTTAGGTTCAAATGAACAGCTACAGCAGAAATTAGAATACAAGCCTAATTTTTACAGCTGGTGAATTTAAAAATTGCGATCTGGAAGTGAGGACACTTAAAAAAAAAGATCTGCAGTAAAACTCTGTTTTAAACTTGAAAAAATGCCAACGAAACGAATAATTGTGAGTACAGTTCTGACAGTGATATGAAAGTGTGATTCTTGCAAAATATGCAATTAAAAGGCCACCTCATTTGCATATTACAATTAGGAAAATTGATTTTACTAAATAGCAATATGTTAGTTAATGTTTCTAGTGAGAGAATTGTTTTAAGTGTTTTATTTAAAATTGTTATTTAACCAACTTTAAATATCAATTATATTTATAATATATTTAATTTAATTTATTTGGAATTATTATTTAAAAAAATGGGTCTAAAGTTATTTCCCCCTGGAAAGATCGAAGCATACAAAAAAGTTAAAGCAAACTCTTTGCCAAATAAAATAATTTGATAATAAGTTTCTAGCATGAAAAAATAATTCCGTGTAGACAGAAAAATGTTTTCCTTTTTCTAATATTAAAAAAACAAAAACAAAAAAAAAACAAAAAACAAAAATAAACTGAAAAGATTCCATTTGTTTTATTTTATTATTCTTGAAACGGCTATACAGAATTTTTTATTTTTCCGGCAACTGAAACTTAAAGTACACTTTTAAAAACAAAAAAGCCCCGCCAAAAAAAGCAAATCGAAAATTTCCTTTATTTTACAAAGAATAAAAAGCCAATTAAAAAAATGCCTTTACTTTTCCTTATTTGACCAATCGCTGGTGTTCTGACTTCCTTACTTCTTCCACTCCTTTCATCATCCCTCACAGACTCCCTGCCTTTCTTAAATATTTTATGCCACTCAAAAACTTAATTTCGATTCATGCAAGATGGTCTAAACGCAGTCTAAAGCATTCCATACGTGTCTGTGGTATTTCTTAAAGTTTAAGACAGAAATTCATTGCATATCGTTCTTCTAAAGTGTCATCACGCGGAGATTGCATTTTTTTTGAAATTCACCTGCTGTGATAATCAAACTTTGGTAGGGTGTATTCATAAAAATTGGCCAACCATCTCATAAAATGATTTTTCAACATTCTATGACAATTTTAAATATCTGTACCAAAAAGTTTGAAAACTTATTGAAGGCACCTCGTATATATGAACATAATTTAGTTTCCCCTTGCAAAGAAAAATGATTTAAAAAAAAGTATCTGAACTGATTCAACTTGACACTCCAACATCGGACATCTTTTAGTTTTCCATGAGATGATCTAACCTCACTTGATTTTCGTTTAATGGTGTTTAACGTTTATTTAGAAGGGAATCAAGATTAATAAAGGCAACCATACGATATAAAAAAAATGATGTATTTTACTACATAAATTCTCAGCGAAGGAAGGAGAATCGTCCGTAACCGGAGCTTTATCCAATTGTGCTTCGCAGCCAGAAATCAAACCGGAAGTGGGAAATGGAAACGCCATCGCCGGCTCGGTTTACGCGTGCGCCGGTCGAAAGTGTCGAAGTCGATTCATACGAGATTTATTGAAGGGAAACGGAACGTAAATTGAATTTTTCACAGTTTAAAATTTCATTACAAGTAAACGTTACCGGAAGCAGATTAATAGATGTATTCTTTCTCTCTCTCCCACCCTCTCTCTTTCTCTCTCTCTCTCTCTCTCTCTCTCTATCTACACACACACACACACACACATATACACATACACACACATATACACATACACACACACACACACATACACAAATATATACATTAAAAATGGAAAAAGAATACCGAATTACTCAACATCTGAACTTCTCTTTTTTGGGGGACTTTTTGAAGAGTGGAGAAAATAGCTCAAAATGATCATTAACTATTTTAGCTATTTTCTACGGAAATTCTTAAAAAAGGTATAGTTAAGCAGAAGCTCTCTGTTATGCGTAAGAATGTTGTATATATATATATATATATATATATATATATATATATATATATATATTTATAAATTACTAACTAGCTCTACCTACGTATTGGGCACTTTTGAAGTAAATACTTAAAGTTTACGCATAAATCTATACTTTCGTATATTAAATTTATGCGAATAAATGAAGTAGTTATATATATATATATATATATATATATATATATATATATATATAGTAAGTTATAAAATATAACTTACTATATATATATATGTGTGTATATATATATATATATAGTAAGTTATAAAATATAACTTACTAACTAGCTCTACCTACGTATTGAGCACTTTTGAAGTAAATACTTAAAGTTTACGAATAAATTTATACTTTCGTATACTAATTTTATGTGAGTAAATTAAGTAGTTATATTATATATATATATATATATATATATATATATATATATATATATATATATATATACATATACATATGGTGACTGCCACTTCTTTACAGAAGACGGCCAACCCTCAGGATACGATGGCGTGTGAGTGAGTCCGCATATGATTCCACATCGCCCCACCCGGCCTGCACAGTTTGCCGCATATTCTGCAGGATATACATACATATGTATATATATATATGTATATATATATATATATATATATATCTATATCTATATCTCTCTCTCTCTCTCTCTCTCTCTCTCTCTATATATATATATATATATATATATATATATATATATATATACTAGCAAAAGTACACGTCGTTGACTGGGGTTAAAAACACCCTACAGAAAATGGGCTGTGATTTATGAAAGTATGATAGGTTATAAAAAGGAAGGGTTGTAAAGAGATAGCTTCGAATTTTGGGGTATCAAAACCAAAGCAAAATATGATGAAAGTAAAAATAAAATAGATAGACCCCATACTTTATTATACCATACCTGTTCACATTGAGACATTTATCACAATATTCTGTGGATCTATATTAAAAACCTTGCTAAACTTTGTGACATATTTCCATTCTATGGAGGTCTTTTAATTTCACCTGGCATGTTGTATAAAAGGAAAAGAAAACGATAAAACAACAATCGCTCCTGATGATAATCGAACGCACCGATTGAAAGCGCTTGAGTAGAATATGGTCGAAAACAACTTTTGGGCGCCATTTTATGTAACATGCCTGCTGAATAAAAGGCTCGGCAAATGGAAAAGATATACAGAAAGATAAGAAATAACATCGTTTTAATGCTTCAAAACCCCTTAAAAACTTAGAATTACTATTTTATAAGCATTAAAACTATATATATATTTATTTATATATTTATACTAGCATTTCAGCCCGGCGTTGCCCGGGTGTTTGGAGGTGTATGTTGAGAAAAAAAAAAAGAAAAAGAAAAAGCGGTCAATTTTTTAAAAATTTGACCCCTATTATGTCCCCTTAACATTTATTGTTTTGGATTCAAATCAAGTTATTAAGTTATATCCATGTCCAAGCAACCTATATCTAAAATTTCAAGTGTTTAGACCCAAAATTAGCGGAGGAGTTTGGTAGAATTCTCAAAGGTCAAATCGTTGAACTTTGACCCTTTGCTCGGGTGTTTGGAGGTGTATGCTGTGCAAAAAAAGCAAAAAAAACAACAAAAAAAGGTTATTTTTTAAAACTTTGACCCCTATTATGACCCCTTAAAATTTATTGTTTCGGGCTCAAATCACTTTATTAAGTTAGATCCATGTTCAAGGAACCTATATCTAAAATTTCAAGTGTCTAGACCCAAAATTGTCGGAGGAGTTTGGTAGAGTTCTTAAAGGTCAAATCGTTGAAATTTGACCCCTTAACAGCCAAATTTCAGCCGATGTGACACCCGTCACATCGATTTTCCCAAATCTCAGTACCCGGTATTTCAAATTTCGAGTCTATAGACCAAAAATTGACAGAGTTATTGCGTAGGGAAATGTACACAGACAGACAGACACACAGACACACAGACACGTTCACTTTTATAGATATATAGATGTATTCAATACTATATTCAACACTATATATATATTCATTCAACACTATATATATATATTCATTCAACACTATATATATATTCATTCAACACTATATATGTATATATATATATATATATATATATGTGTATATGAGAAAAGTAATGTATATATATATATATATATATGAGAAAAGTGAAAATATATATATGAGAAAAGTGAAAATATATATATATATGAGAAAAGTGAAAAAACAACAATACGAAAATACATACTAATGCATATAGAATTAATCGTTCATTCAATAGGAAGATTACCTCAATTAGCGGGACAGGATATATATGCTCTTTATACCTAGGTATTTCGAAGCCTAATGCTTCTCATCAGAAAAGGAGAGTAGGTTATCGGTAACATATTAGAAATGTGACATCTAGTGATAACTACATTAGGAACCACCTCTATATTCATAACCGCTACTTCTTTGTTTATAAGAGCCTATACCAATACCTACTCCCGCTTTCTCGTCATATTGTTGTTTCTTGATATTAAATGTACGTCTTTATATAGGACACGCATGTTGAAATCATACCTCGTACCATGGCAAACCTCTAACACGTTACCACTTATATCAGTTATGTAATAATCACACTTTCATACTATACTACCTTAACCACAGCAATTATCTCACTTTCCTCCCTTCACATTTATACTGTTCACCCTCTACCTTTGACACTCCATTATTTTGTTCCTAATGTAGTTATAGCTAGATGTCGCATTTCTAATATGTTATCTAGTACATTCTCTCCTCTTCTGATAAGAAGGATTAGTCTTCGAAATTCCTAGTTTATTGTTTACATAGAAGCCACCACTTATCAAGGCCCGGAGGTTGCTCGAGGATAACCGTTAATAAGTGTAAAGTAGTCTATGGAATAATGTAGTAGTTGTTAGTAGTGGAAATTTGGTAAATTGGATTACTTAAGGGTAAGAATTTGTTAACATTGGACTTGGAAACGACTAAATTGTAGTCAGCTGGAAAGCAGGCAAATAGAAGAGAGTTCCACAACCATGCACTATTAAGAAAGAAGCTTTGTTCATGGAATCTACGTTTAGGTTTAGACACAGATAAAGAGTGGGGGGGAATTATTGATAGTGGTTTCAACTAGACGAGTGTTTTGCGATACCCTGCTATCATCAGTCGCCAACCAGGGTGATAACGAAGTTTCGGCAGCTCAACACGGTACTGCCACTTCTGATGCTATCAAGCATTTTTTGCCACCGGACGGGATATTAAAAAAAACCCTAAAAATCCCCAGATCAACAAGGAAAACTTATAACGTATGTTCATTCTGAATTCTTTCCGTTCTGTTACTTTTTTTTTATTCATATCATGTTTAATGTTTGTGCAAAATTTCCAAAAATTCCAAGTCGTAGTTATTAAGAAAAGTGCGGACAGACGAACGGACAAACGGGCAAGGGTGAATTTACAGGTCCACCCTCCTCTTGTCGGGGACCAAACATCGACTTTGTGTCTAACTCTGCCTTTATGAGGAGACAAGTAAATAGGAATATTGGAAAACAGGTGAGAGCAGGTGTGATTACAAGAGTTAGGGGCGGATGGTGTAGAATAAGAAGAGAAGAAGTTTCATTCTAACATTTAAAAACAACTTTATTTGTTATCCTCGTTAGTATGATTTGTATAATGAAAGGCTTAATCGTTAAAAGTGTTTCTGTGTGGAGACGTAGATTAAAGATTAGACACGGGAAAAGATTCATGTATGTGCGTTGGAACCAAATCTGGCTTGACGCATATTGAGCTGTGTTCTTAAGACGATCAAACCCAACTTTCAGATTGTGACCATCGATTTCTTATTGTTGTAAGAAACGAAACGACCGAGTGTCTTAGAAATCAACGACAATCAACCTCAATAAGAATCACATACTGTTATATTATAAACCTTTTTTAAGAATTCCAAACACAACAACCATTGGTGTTAGCAACAGTCCGTTTTTTTATTTCTCTTGTTGTCCTTGCTTATGGTAGATAGATAGATAGATAGATAGATAGATAGAGAGAGAGAGAGAGAGAGAGAGAGAGAGAGAGAGAGAGAGAGAGAGAGAGAGAGAGATAGAGAGTGAGGGAGCGACAGAGAGAATTATCGTGGCGTCCACTCGGTTGACAAACAAATCTCCAACTGCAATCTTGTTCCTTCTGTCACTTTATCCTGTCAATCTTTTCAAAACATCCACATAACCAGATTCTTTTCTGTTACATTTTTCATAACAATAACAAGGTTTGTTTATATTTGTGAGAAATATTGAAACAATTCCCGTTTAGCTTGTCAATTTCTGACATTTCATCCGCAGACGCGTACCACATTTTAATTCATGAACATACATATATGTATATACACCTATACACATATATATACTAGCATGTCAATTCGGCTTAGACCGGGTCATTCGTGTAACAATAATATCTCCACTATTTTTCCACGCAGCGGCATGCAGTGTCGCATATTGACCTTTGTTTCTTTATGTAGACGCCTTCAATAAATTTCCATATATTTGTGTACAGGTTTTTAAAATTGTCGTAGACTCTTGGAAATTCAATATGTAATTGCTATACATCTTATGATATAAGAATCCGGTTTTTATTATTTCTGATTCAAATGAATTGGAATACATCCTACTAAAGCCTGATTGTAACAGCTGGTGAATGAAAAAAATGCAATCTGGACGTGAGGACATTTTAGAAGAACGATCTGCAATAAAATTCTATAATAAAGGTTTGTCTTGGAGAAATGCCACAAAAAGGTATGAAAGGCTTCAGACTTCTTTTGTACCATCTTGCAGTTGAGTGGCATAAAAGATTCAGGGACGACAGGGAGTTTCTAAGGAAAAATAAGAGGTGTTGAAGGAGTAAAGAGTTGATTGGCCAAATAAAGAATTTCATAAATAAGGACGGGCATGTGTCTATAGGGAAAATAAGTGCATAGTTTTATGTGAATGTGGGAAGCATGCACACAATTATTCGCGAGGAATTGAAGATACGATAGATTTGTGCGAAAGCACCAATCTACAATCCCTTATGTAATGGAATTTACGTTAAATATCTAGTGTAGTTAATCGGTGAAACAAGTCGGTAATTATGTCTAAAAAAAGATCCTAACTATTAAAAACGCCGGCAAGTGTGACAATTTAGGTATGGAAGCACAGAATGAATACAATACTTCCGCTATTCTTCAGAAGTGTTTATTTGGGCAATATATTAAGATATGTTTTAATAATATAATTTTTCAAGCATATTTACGGTTTTTCGTAAACGTAGTTATGTTGTTTTTGTAAATGTACTTTATTCAAATATACTTTATTTTAATATGCTTTATTTAAACCTACGCAGTCTATGACAATCGTCGCCGATGTAACAATAAATTTTTCTGCAATATCATCTACTGGATTCGTACTTACGTTTTTTTTAATGTAATGTTTTTTCAACATGTGTGAAATAGTCAAATTTTAAAACTGGTAAACTATTTTCTGGTGCATATTCACAGTTTTGAAACTGCTAAAACTGAAAAAAATATATGACACAATCATTGTTTTCTTTTCATGTTTCTGTAAGTAAATGTATGTTTCAAATATCTAAACAGTTTGACAAAACACACACACACACACACACACATATATATATATATAGTTATTTGAAATGATATGCGAATTCAAAATAAAAATCAATTGATTAAAAAGTTTACGTATTTTTATATATTTTTATAATAAGGGTGGTATGTAAACAAAGTTTATAAAAACGTAACTACGTTTGAAAAATATAATCAATTACTGGAACAAATGTACAAAGCAAGCGAGAGAGAGTTGGGGGAGCAAGATAGAGTTGGGGGAGCAAGATAGAGTTGAGAATATATAGAGAGATATAGGGAAGGAGAGAGATAGAGAAAGGCAATACAAAATTACGCCCTACAATTTAAGAAAGGTAACACATCGATTAATTCAGAGAGAAAAAGTAGGTATCATTGCGACGCCATGTTTGAATGGTACATTAGCGTTCGTTTAGAATGAAGATACGGTTAATCCGGAGTATAAGAATGGTCAGAGCTCAGCCAATCAGAAGGAGCAGAATTAGTCTGGGGAGAGTTTATTTTTTTTAATTGGAAAAGGGAAAATTATTTTATGTGTATGAGTTTATGATCCAGTGTAATTCCATGTATGTCGAAAGTGCATAATTCATATAGGTGATGCCTGGGGGAGGTAGGAGTACTTAATATTTAGAGGGGGAAAAAGGTACTACTTCCGCTAAATATAGTTGCGATTATTATGATCGCGCTTCTAGAACGAATTATAGGACTTTATTATAAAGACTAAATGCGCCTAAAATGTCTAAAGTTACACAATCTAGACATAATACATTTGTATGTGGCATCTGTTGGTGGGGAATTTCTGCAATCAAAATATAATATATAGGAGGAGGAGAATGCTATATATATAAATATATAATGTATATATTTTTAACCTTTATATATATTTAACTTTCAATTAATAAGAATGTAAATATACAAAATACTAATCAAAGTAGGGGGTAATAAGTAGTAAAATGGATTAATTATATCCATTTGGAATTTGGAAACAGATGAATCTCACAGGTAAGAAATTCATTTTTATAATATGAATAGGTTAGATAAAGTAATTAAGAATAGGAAACCAAATCTAATATTTGTAACATGTTTTTTCCTAAGATTAAGGAAGGTGGTGTTTGATCAACACTGCTAGGGAACCATGATGTAATATACTGTTTTGTTTTTAAATCCCCGAAACAGTGTTTCATGGTAAACAACTGATGATCCCTTAAAAAATAAATTATCATTGATACTATAGTGAATTCGAGAGAGCAAGTTGATGCAGTGATTGTAGATGATTGAATAACTTACTGACTAAATAGTTTTCTAACGAATGATAAAGAATGAAAAATATTTTTTGTATAGTTGTAAAGGTTAAAAACTTCCAAGACTATATATATATATATATATATATATATATATATATATATATATATATATATATATATATATATATATATATTAATATGTATGAATAAAAAATGAATACGAAAAGTATATAAATGTTTATATCTTTTCTGTATTCATTTCCGTTGTGTTGACGTGTAGGAATACAAAAAGTCTTTTGAAAAAAAAAAACCAAGAAGGTTTCCTTCAAAAGCACATAATTTTCGACCGCTCCTTCGATTTTCCTCAGTGTGAATATATATATATATATATATATATATATATATATATATATATATATATATATATATATATATATATATGTGTGTGTGTGTGTGTGTGTGTGTGTGTGTGTGTGTTAAAACTGCGATAGAACGCATACATTAAGGATAAATGATTTCTTATGGAAAAAAAAAAAGATATACAACCCCAGTTCCTCCAATAATGGCAACTTCCAGGATAATAGAAAATTACAAGCGGCTTACTTACCGAAAGATTCCAATCAGGGAAAGCCTCCTGGTCAATGGAAGCTACCCTCTTGACGTAAGCACGGACGTGTGGATGACTCATGGTCAAGAGTTTGGTTGGTCAGTTTTGAGTGTACTTTCAGTTGCTGGTATGTGACGACGTTGGTGTGTGTGTGTGTGTGTAGGCGGTGATCAGATGACAATCAAGCAGATGTCATACTAATTGTTTTGTTTTTGCTGGGTACCGGTAGACTATATGGATTTTTAGGAGGTCTGTGGATCTCAGGTGTGGCTTGTAGGTGTATTGGTAGATTTTGAAGGACAAGCGATTTAAGGAATGTGTGGATCTTTCAATCAATTATGGTGGGTTCGTTATGTTTTTGAACCTTCTTGATATTTCCTGCCTGAAAAAAATAAGAAACAAAATTATTATTATTATTATTATTATTATTATTATTATTATTATTATTATTATTATTATTATTATTATTTACATCAAACTACAAATTTCTTTACTACTGGCAGGCCGCCGGGCGTTGCGTGGTCGTAAAATACGCATGAATTTTAAATTTTGATTGTTGCAGAATTCTTATCTATTATGAACAGAAATACCGTAGGTGTAAAACAAATGTTAAATTCCTTTAAAAAAATGAAGTAAAAAAAACAACATGGAATGAAACTGCGAGTATTATATATTTTTTCTAAACAGTTCACTTCTTACATATAAAAAAAAAATACTCAAGCTGAGATCAAAACCAAAATCTAAAGACAGTGAGTCAAGTACGATAGCCATTAGGTCAGCTTAATATGATCTTTAAAATGTGTTTTCAAACCTACTTATTCTTAACATAAGGAATCATGTGAACGATTCACGCATCCGCGTTCATAAAACAGTTGATAAACAGATAAAAATCCGCAATCCCCCAACGTTCTAATTTTAAAATTTTGAACCTGTAGCAGCCCTTTCTTCGGATGAAAACCGATTAAAAAGTTTTTTACATGTCTGAATACTCTATATACTAAATTTCAAGTCTTCAGATAAAAAATTCGTTGAGAATTGTCCTCACGCATACATTCTCACTTTCATAGATTAAGTTTCCCTTCTCCCTCTATTTAATACAATCAAAAGCCAAACCTTTACACTTTTTGGCCATGTCAAACGACCACAAACTGTCAAATTATGCTTTCAGTGTATGTCAGAAGGCAAAAAAGGCAGAAGCAATCCAACGAGAAGATGGAGAGAAAACGTTTTTGATTGGACATATTCCAACAATTGGATGTCTATCAACCAACTTGCCCTGAATTGGAAAAAATGGCGAAAAATAAATAACTTGGGTCCCAGAATACGCCATAATTCATCCATAGTATTTACTACAATATTCCTATAAAAACACCAATACCAGTTCATACGAGTTTAAAGTAATATAAAACAATTACATTTGATAATAAGGTTTTACCTCGAAATATATTATGGATCATTATCAAGTGCACAATCGGTTGTTATGAGACAATTGACGAGATGAAAGAGGCTCTGACGAGGGTCATTGGCACGCTCACACAAGAGGGCTTTAATGAGGCCTTCCAGAAGTTGTTGGAACAGTACAACAGGTGCATTGCAGCCGGAGGAGATTACTTCGAAGGGGACTAGAGTTTCATGTGTGTATTTATAATATAAGTGCCCATACGAAAAAGGTCTGGAAACCTATTGAAGGTATGTCGCATGAGAGCGATTTCAATCGGAAAGATGAATTTCGGACGCCAAAACCTTCGTAATCATAAAATGTTTTTATGGCAAACGCTCCTGACAAAGTATGAAGCCACTACATGTAAGGAGCTAAGATGAACGAAAAATGATTACAGCGGAACTTATTGATCTTAGTCTTAAAAATACCAAGGTTAAAAATAGAGAAAAAGTAATTGAGCAATCAAAGAATTTCACAAGTTTGCAGTTCTGGGGAGGAAAGTCTGCAGTTCTTGGAAAGAAGCTACTTGAATTGGAAGCTGTATTATAACAAGGTGTCAAAGTAGCGAATTGATGAAGATCTATAAGGAAGCAATAGTTCAGACAATTCTGAGGAACACATGTCATAATTTTATATATAGAATTTATAGTATATAATAGTATTTATAGAAAAAAAACTGAGACTAGCAACATCACGTCTGTGAGAGAGAGGTTGCAGTGAAGAAACATGGGGTCAATTAACAGATACGTTTCTGCAATTCATCAAGACCCTTCAAATGAGATAGGGATTGATCGGCCCCAAATATGACAAAAGTACTCCATGGCCTGATAGTAGATTTGTAGAGCTAAAGAATAGTATTAGGTATGAGAAAATGTTTCGAGCGATAAAAAGAAGCGATTTTACGAGAAGCAGAAGGAGCAATGGATGAACTCCAAGAAAGATTTGATGAGAACGAAAGACCAAGAAGTTTCCGAATTGTTCTTTTTTCATCAAGAGCAAAGCCACACATAAGGATCTCAGGAACAAAAGGGACACGTCTACGACTGAAAGCAGCTGAGTATTAACGCAACCTAATCTACAAATACACTCAAGCCAACTTCAAGTTAAAATCTAACGCCTGGCTTTTTTTTTTATTTTCATATACATTAAGTAGAATTAATTTTTTAGAATATCATTCGATAGTAGAAAATATTGTATTCTTAAAACTAATTATAATTATAATTAACTAGCGGGACCTGGGGAAATTCCACAGGTGACTCAGTCATATGTAACATATTTATGTTGGCATTCTGTTGATGTTCAGCATAAATGGAGACGCTCTGATATTGTAGCTCTTTTGTTAAAGCTGCAAATGTATTTACCCAAGTTAGCAGGGACGCCCGGCGTAGCCAGGTCGAAAAATACGCTGATCCATTTTTATATATTATAAAGTTGCGATTTCAAAAAGAAAAAAAAAATATCCATATAACTTGAGTTCCTTCAGCAATAATTGAAACCGAAGCCAAAACTTATGAAGAATCCTTGATAAAATTATTTATAAAAACAAAAATTAGATTAATGGAGTGCCATTAGCTGTAATCGAAACCAAAACCAAAACTTATGAAGAATTCTTGGTAAAATCATTTATTACTAGAAATGGAAGTCCGTAACAATTAAACGACACTCACTCGGATGTAAGCGTGACACACAAAATATATAACACACACGCTATCCAATTAATATATAGATAACTAGCATGGGTGCCCGGCGTTGCCCGGGTGTTTGGAGGTGTATGCTGAGCAAAAAAAAAGGGGGTAATTTTTTAAACTTTGACCCCTATTATGACCCCTGAAAATTTATTGTTTTGGGCTCAAATCAAGTTATTAAGTTAGATCCATGTCCACGGAAGCTATATCTAAAATTTAAAGTGTGTTGACCCAAAATTGTCGGAGAAGTTTGGTAGAGTTCTCAAAGCTCAAATCGTTGAACTTTGACCCCTTAATCGCCAAATTTCTGGCTAAAAACCGATCACATAGATTTTTCCAAATCTCAGTACCCTGTATATCAAATTTCGAGTCTGTAGACTAAAAATTGACAGAGTTATTTCGTAGGGAAATGTACACACACACACACACACACACACACACACACACACACACTTTCACTTTTATAGATATATAGATTTAAAATTTGAGTCTGACAGAATGACAAAATTATATTGCAAACCGATATATTAAACAAACGAACTTCAAAGAGACAAATGAACACATAAGTAAAAACAATTTGTATTAGAAAACATTTATTATTCCACGTCTTTTTTTTACAGACCTGACGACTGAGGTTCGCTCTTAATAAAAATTGTTTTTTATAGTCTTAATTTTGACTTCCTTTTTCATAAAAAACTAAAAAAAAAATCAAGAAAGAAAAGAAATTTAATTTTATTTTTTCATTGATTTCTTTCTGTGCAAAGCAATTCTTTCAAACTTACTCTGTTTCCAAAATGTTTTTATTTTATTCCCCTCCCCCTTCATTCATTTTCCTCCGCATCCTGGCAAGATTACTGTACACATAGATTCGAAAAAATAGTCAAAAACAAATATATAAATAAATGTTATCAAAGGCAAGATAAGTTACTTTTCTACCTAACTGGATATCTTTTTTGTGTTTTTATTCAATGTAATATATTTATTCAGCTTGAAAAACATACAGTGTTTACCGATGTGTTGGAAAATTCAAGATGGCGTCTCACACCCTCTTTAACACCGTAAGTTTGGGAAAAGGTGTTATAAATAAAAAACTATACAAAATACTATTAAAAACCCGCCGAATATATGTCAACCTATGTCACGGTAACATATATTGAGCGAGTTTTTAACAGTATTTTAACAGGGCACATCGTAAAAACTGACCCATTAATTTTCCTGAAGTAAAAACTATATCGTTTTTAAACTTTTAAAACTGTACATTATAAAAAGAAAACTGTTCGAGTGATTTTTTTTTTTTTTTTACATGGGTGTCACCACTTATCAAGGCCCAGAGGCCACTCAAGGATAAGGGTTAATAGGTATACATTAGTCATTGTGATTTTAGCATAGTAAACAGTGGGAATTTTGTAACTTGGATTACTTGAAAAAGAAAACTGTTCGAATGATTGAAAATGAAAACAAAATAACAATGTAAATATATTGATAAGAAAAAAACAAAAACAAACGAAGTTTCCGTTTCAGGAACCCGAGTTTAATTTTATGTCGTAATCATTCAACTCGTTAGCGGTTTTATTCAGCGATTAGGGATAACCATACGACATATCTAATTACCAAAGCGATTTTTTTAAAATTTTTTTTTTTTATTAAAACTAAACCTGTTTAGTTTTAATGAACCAATTTTTTTAAAGCCAACACTTTAGTTATTTTGAGAGCGTGCAACTGCACCCGAAAGGTTGATTAGGAAACTCCAAATCCTTTTATGACTCGGAAAAAAAAGGGCTTTTTATCGGCTTAAATGATAAACTAATGTTAAATATTAGTATTTGCCATCGATTCTGAAATAAAATGAAATCCTGACATTGTGATCATTTTTGCAGGTGTTATGTGCCAAATATTGAAATAAGAATGTTTAAATTCAATTATTGTAATTTAAGTCTTTAATTTTAAAGTCGATTTTATTTATAAAATATCTTTTTAGAAATCAATCTCAAAAACAATCTGAACAATAAATCTCTTTTGTTATGGCTAAGTTTTTGTCAAGGGTAGAAATTATAATAGACAAGTATTCATCCATGATGACATTTTACCGATTTCCTGGTTTACAGGTATTCTTGCTAAATTTCTTCGAAAGAATTGACATAAACAATACTTCAACTAAATACGTATATTTCATGCAATAATGACTTTTATTTCTTCTGACTTTTCCTAAACTAAACATAAAACATCGGTTAGGGTTAGTTTAACATTCTGTAAAAGTACCTTCCGTTTTTTTTTGTTTGTTTTGTTTTTTTGTACTTCTGCAGAGAAGGTAAAAAACCGATAAAAACTGGATATATTTTTCGTGTTTTTATTCAATTTAACATGTTTATTCAGCTCGAAAAGAATACAGTGTTTACCGATGTGTTGGAAAATTCAAGATGGCGTCTCACACATTCTTTAACACCGTAAGTTTGGGAAAAGGTGTTATAAATAAAAAACTATACAAAATACTATTAAAAACCCGCCGAATATATGTCAACCTATGTCACGGTAACATATATTGAGCGAGTTTTTAACAGTATTTTAACCGGTTTTTTATTTATTACACCTTTTTCCAAACTTACCGTGTTAAAGAGAGAATCGGCCGCCATCTTGAATTTTCCAATACATCGGTAAACACTGTATGCTTTTCGAGCTGAATAAACATGTTAAATTGAATAAAAACACGAAAGATTTGCCTTTGATAACATTTATTTGTTATATATTTGTTTTTTGGCAACTTATTCGAATCTAATTTAAGACCACGAGTGAAATGAGAAAAAGAAGTCAGCGGGTTTGGTTGCCATAACAACGTGACGGTAGTGAACGTGTGTGTGTGCGTGTGTGCGTGTGTGCGCGTATTTCGTGTAGTTTAGTTTCGCATAATAGTTTCGTATTTTTTTAATTTGTAAATAACAAGTTATTAAAAAATTAAACCCTTCCAAGATGGACAATAAATAAAGCCATAATATTTTATGGTAAAGGTAAGAGCGTAGAAACGATTGTTTTTTAGGAGATGTGATTATTGGATTAACCAATCAGAAATCGTCTGTGGCACACACATCTCTGTTTTTATAGATATATAGAAGATAGATAGAATAGAATAGAATAGATAGAAGATAGATAGATAGATAGATAGATATAGATAGAAGATAGATAGATAGATAGATAGATTAATATGCGTCAAATAGAAAATAAAATTAAAAAAAACAAAGGCAGAAGTTGAATTTGAGACCATTTTTCGAATTGCACAGTTTTAGCGTCCCAAATTGAAATATGTACTGCTCTTATACATTAGCGCTGACGTTATTTTCAATTAAATTATGCCCACCCCCTAAAATGAATCTCTTTAATATTCTGTTTGTTTCTTAGTTAGTCCCTACGTTACGCTTTGAAACACGAGCAAATACAGAATGCCAACGGGGCTACTCAGGCAATTTTTAAAAGGTCAGAATGCTCTTCTTTTAGGGGCGCTTAACTTTCTTTAGCTTACTTTACATTTTCCTGCGGGGTGAAAATTTGCGGCACTAATTGGTGGCAGTTATGGCCCCAGAACCACGACGTGTACTTTTCTAACATAGTTTTGGTGAGACACTGTTTCTTTACTATACCACGGTGTTTGCCTGGATTACTGCCGGCCTGCAAGGCTAAAACAAATATCAACTACGAAAGAGTGCTTTATTCTCTTCTATCTTACTAACAGCTGTTTATTTCACTTACCGCAGTGCTCAGCCAACGAAAGGGTTGCTATCAAATATATAGTTATCAGCAACCAAACTGCTCTTCAATATAACTATCTGAAGAACGAAGCGGAGCGAGAAAGAGACGAGTAATGATGGGGGACGATGCAGGATAGCGGACATTAGTTGCACGCCTGAATTGCATTCTATTGTAATCGATAACCGTTCATATAATTATAATTATAGTAAACAATCACTACTGGCCTGCAAGGCTATAGCAATAATCAACTACCAAAGAGGGCTCTATTCTTTTTTACAATAATTATTGCAATATTGCTAATAGCTGACGATTTCACTCACTGCAGTGCTCAACGCAGTAAAGAGTTGCTGTGATATATTTAGCTATCAGTTAATAGACTATTTCGGTCCATCACAGCTTTTTAGTATGGCTGTCTTGAAAGGCTGAAAGAGAAAGAGACGAGTAGTGATGGGGAAGGATGGAGGGCGAAAGGAGGCGGAAGGCAGCGGGCAGAGGGCGGAGGGCAGTTGTTGCGTGTCTGTAATCCATTTCACTGTAATCTCAAACTGTTCATATATTTATAATCGGACTAAACAATCACTACCGGCCGCAGGCCCGTTCATATTTTTATGGGTGCCAGCATCACATGACTTTCAAAACAACTTGATATCTGTTCGGACTCCCCCACCCTCTCCAGTTCTGCTTTTCACCATCTCCATCTTTGGATAAGCAAAGCATTGCTACCAAAGATTGGCCAATCTTCGGTCGCAATCGGAGACGAACACATCACCAGTAAGTGACCGACAGTGTCAGATTTTTACGACTAAGCAGGCCCGGTTTGTCTCCGGGCTCACTGCCAGCTCCGTCGTGGCAATGGATCCGGAGCTGCAAGCGAGCGCCGCACCGCTATGGCAACAGCGCAACCTGACCGCACAGTCGTTTTTATCTTTGACCCCCATTTATTGTTGCAAATATGATACTAAATTACACCCCCACCCGCTTCAATATCGATTTTTCCAGCGGTTTCGAAGTTAATCTCAAGTATAAATGACGAATTTCTCTCTAGAGCAGAACATGGATCTTAAGTTTAATTTCGGCAGCCTCCTAATCGCCGCTTCCCTTATTTTGTCGTTTAATTCTCATATTCCAGGAGCGATGTTTCTGACAAAAGGGAAAGAATTGTTGTTTTCTTGGTTAGAATCTATTTCATCTTTTTTTTTTTTTTTTTTTTTTTTACACAGTGATCACCACTTATCAAGGCCCGGAAGCCACTCAGGGATAAGGGTTATTGCAAGTACATTACGTTAGTGAGGAGATTTTCTGAAATGTTTACTTAAGGGGGCGGTTCATTAGGAATTTGTTAACATTGGACTTGAAGACAACCAAGTTGTAGTCCGGAGGGAAGCAGGAAGACGGAACAGAGTTCCACAGGCGTGCAGTTCTAAGAAAGAAGCTTTGTTCATGGAATCATCATTTTGATTTAGGCACAGATAAAGAGTGGGGGAAATCTAACACTTGTTGGCAAGCTTTTGACTTTAACGTTTTTAGCTCTTTGCTTGAAGTGGCTTCATACTTTGTCTGGAGCGATTTCCAAAAAAAAGTATGTAATAATGTTTTCACCGGAGGTGCGTTAGTTTCAATAATCACTAATCTGCACAAACTGCCCGATTTGGTCTAATTTATGCCCAGAACACCCTTTCTTTTCTGAACAGGGTGTTAATTAATTACCGGAAAATGTTTTAATATTCTCTCTCTTGATCATGTGATCACGTGCTGTAATGAGGAAAGAGGTGGCTGGTTAATTTTAATTCATCTAAAGCTATGCTTCGATTTTTACATCACCAACGCTGTGATCTCCCCTGATTTAAAAATTGAAGCTTAGTTGCAGATGCATTAAAATTAACCAGCCACCTCTTTCCCCACTGCAGCACGTAATCACATGATCAAGAGAGAGAACATGCAAACAAATGCCTACAAGAACATGTGGCTGTCATATATATATATATATATATATATATATATATATATATATATATATATATATTAGTGAACGTGTCTGTGTGTGTGTCTGTGTGTGTACATTTCCCTACGCAATAACTCTGTCAATTTTTAGTTTACAGACTCGAAATTTGATATACAGGGTACTGAGATTTGGAAAAATCTTTGTGATCGGTTTTCGGTCAGAAATTTGTCTGTTAAGAGGTCAAAGTTCAACGATTTGACCTTTGAGAACTCTACCAAACTCCTCCGCCAATTTTGGGTCTAAACACTTGAAATTTTAGATATAGCTCACTTGAACATGGCTCTAACTTAATAACTTGATATGAGCTCAAAACAATAAATGTTAAGTAGTCATAATAGGGGTCAAATTTAAAAAAAATTGACCGCTTTTTTTTTGCACAACATACACCTCCAAACACCCGGGCAACGCCGGGCTGAAATGCTAGTATATATATATATATATATATATATATATATATATATATATATGTGTGTGTGTGTGTGTGTGTGTGTGTGTGTGTGTGTATGAAATAATCTCTCTATACATGAACATTGACCATTTCACCGTCCATCGCTTAAACTTAATACTTAATCGTTTTAAACTGTATACATTTTTTATTTGTTTTTAGTGATTTTCCCCTTGTACCCTTCGAGCTATTTCCTTCCTTTCTCGCCTGATCGATTCGCCACAAATCGAAACAATTCCTTGAAATCCAATATATGGCCCAAATCACGTTAGAAAATCTCACGAGAATTGCCCCGTGAACTCATCTCGTCTGAGGCGTGCCGTTTCAGCTCAGATTCTGCCAAGAACGTGACTTTGTATTCGTAACAACAAATAATAACAATATTAATACCAACGAGAGCGAGGTTTTGTTTAAGAAAACGAAATCATTTTAAGACATTTTTAGTTTTACTGATGCTTTTTTTTTTCCAGTTTTGCCCAATCAAGTTTCAAATAGCTTTTTAGAACTGTCCGCACATCGTTATTAGGTGCTCTGTCTGTGTGCCATGTTCAAGATGTAAAATAGAGTCTATTTATCACATCTATGTTTTTAAAAGTATTTAATAGTATCTTTAATAGTATATTTAATTGTCTGTCAGGTGCAAGCGCACTTATTGATCTGCGCTATTTTTTAAATAGTATTTTCAAGTTTAATTAAAGTTTTAAGATATCTGTTTTTGTTAAATTGTAAGTACAGAATAGGTACAAGACATCCCCCCTCCTCATGTTAAGAAGAGCTTTCTAATTAATAACGTTATTATTTAAGCATGGATCAATAAGTGCACTATCACTGTCTGTCACGCTTAAAGTTTGAAATTGCTTTGGCAGATGTGTCGGCTCGTATGTTACGTTTAAGTTTGACATACAGAATTTTTTGGTCTGTCAGTATTTCAAACTTAAACATGACAGACCAACGAATATGTAAATTTTAATTTTATGGAATGTGTGCGTGTGCATACATTCCGTACGTTAGCACTCGCCCAGGCGGTGAGTACAATTCTGGTTTTCTATTGTTTTTATTATCATATATCAATTACCTTGTCATTACTGTTGCATTTATTGTTCTTTTTTGAGTGCTGATTATAACTTAGGGATGTATATCTTGTATTGCTTTTACATAAGCATTAATATGTCGTGCGAGATCATACCCCATAAAAATATTGTAACAATATTGATCCCTAATTATCCATAAATTTGCATCGAACGTATACCATAGTACTTAGTTGACTGCAATCTATTATAACAAAATTCATACCTGTTATGTTTTACGTTCATCTTCGTCGCCAACTGTGATGTTTGCAGGTTTAACCAAATAACGTATAAGGCAATACAAATGAAGACTCAACAAACAAAGGTAGATCAATAAGAAGTGTATTAGAAAAAGTATATTCACAGTATATTTACATAATGGTTGTCAGGTAAGAGAGTCTTGACTGGAGAACATATCTGTTCTCAGCTCGGCCTTCGTTGGCTTCTGGTTAACACACACTAAGACTAACCGAGTCTTGCTATTTATGTGTAATATTATCCACATATGTAAATGAGTGGGTGCCACCACAACACCCTCCTGCCAAGATTTGAAGTTACACAGATTTCAATATCTTTTTCTCTTGGGATTTAACATTAATGGTTCATTAAATTTTCTTTTTCTACCAGATCTTCGGGGCTCAGGTGTATATTGAAGCGGTTTCAAATTAAAAGATTCGTATATGATGTCCATGGTTTATTCCTCGTTGCCAACTGTTATGTTTGATGTTCATCTTCGTCGCCAACTGTTATGTTTGCAGGTTGAACCAAATAACGTATAAGGCAATACAAATGAAGACTCAACAAACAAAGGTAGATCAATAAGAAGTGTATTAGGAAAAGTATATTCACAGTATATTTACATAATGGTTGTCAGGTAAGAGAGTCTTGGCTGGAGAACATATCTGCTCTCATCTCGGCCATCGGTGGCTTCTGGTTAACACACACTCAGACTAACCGAGTCTTGCTATTTATATGTAATATTATCCATATATGTAAATGAGTGGGTGCCACCACAACAATACCAATTTTAGTCAGATCGGCTCTCTAGCTTGCGAGAAATCTTCTAGAGTAATCGTGGTATCGTTGTGATTCATCCCTAGAAATATCTATTATTCTCTGTGTATCGAACGGATACTATTGTAACGTTATCCACGTTTTCATACGAGAGGTACACATTGTATACAGTCTATGCCGGAATGAACATAGGACAAGTATAACTCGACCTATTTTTTAATAAAGACATTTATTTCCGCGTACTTTTCTGAATAAACTGTGATCGTGCTCTTTCTGTTTGAGGTCTGCCATCACGAACGACGTTTCGAATGTGCTATCGAACGTGCTGAACATGATCGCCGGTATGTGTATACTGTAGTGATTCCGGTACTTTTTCTGATTCCGATACAATTAGCGATTCCGATTCTTTATAAATATCTAAATATTTAACTATAAAAGTGTTATTTTGTCGCGATTACTGTAAAACACACATCTTAAATGTGCCTATATTTTCTCAAACGTAAAAACACACTTGTGAGGGGGTGATCTAGAGATTTTGGTCTTACTGGAAGGTTAAGTCAATATATATTTATTTTATTATTACTACAAGCAGTGGAAGATGTTTCTTAAACTAAAATAAAATATAAAATGATAATTTAAGGAATCGGTTTTGGCATCGGAAAATAGGCTAATTTTTATTTCGATTGCGATACCGATTCCGATACCCCAGAAAACTCCGATTTTTCCGATTCCGATTAATCGACCCAACACTAGTACACTGTTTTTTCATAACCTTTTTAATCGCACACGGCTTGGTACTAGCATACGCGCGTCCGCGATCTGTTACACCATAATACTTAATTCGCTAAACCTTATCATGACAAATGGCCATTTCAAAGTTCAGCCAGATCGGCCGAGTAGTTTCCGAGAAAAATTGAGCGGATGGACAAAAAAATAAAACAAAATAAAAAAACAAAAACAAACAGACAGACAGACAAAAGGTAATTCTAATACATAAATGGCTATAATATTGTCGTTCTGTCTGTCGGTCTGTCTGTCTTTCTCCATATTTTCAAGCTCTATCTCCTCCGAAACTAAAAGTCGCTGAGTGGCGCTAGGGCCTCAAATGATTGAATTTTTTTTACGTTCTTTTATGGGTCTTTAGCTGTTTTTAAAATTATTGTTAAGGGGCCAAAAAGGGGTCAAAATTGGAAAAAAAAATATCGTTAAACATTTTATACATTCATCTTAGTTTATTCTTAATTTTTAATGTTTAATTTATAATCAGTTCATATGCGTGTCACGTTGGTACAGTGGTAACGTCACCAGCTTTGAATACCAAAGTTTTGCTTTCGGTTTTGATTTTAGCTGATGGCACCCAAATACTTTTTTTACTTCTGAAATCACGACTCTATAATAATACATACGAAATCTGGACAAATTAAAATATCATATTTAAGCGTATTTTACGCCCGGTCAAAGCTGCTTCCCCCGGTTAGTATAATATACATTCTTCGTGAGATCAGTCCCGTGAATTTTTAGACAAACTGGTATCCGTATCGTTATTCCCATATCTAAAAACAATGTTCGTCATTATTTCAATAGTAAATTGGTCTCCGGCCACTAAACTGTCCTTTCAAAAGAAAATTTCACTGTCTGTCTTCCCCTTCCTATCCTCTCTTTGTTCATCCAATTTCGCGCCATTTTCCCTTTAATTGTGCCAAAAGAAAGTGCCGACAAGAACAAAGGAAGTTTTCTTCTTCATCGGCGAAGTCTTTGATGCCGAATGACAAACGGAGGCTATCGAAAAGATGACGGAATGAAAATTAGCGCGCAAAAACAAGATGGCCGTCGTGCAAATCACTGTCGCGTTTTATGGTATTCTGTGTTTCCGTTTGCCACTGGCGACATCGGTTTGCCGTTTCATATTTTCAATTGGCTGACACTGTAGCAGTGAATAATGACTCGTTTAAAGAATGCAAACAGAATTCGATACTTTAAAGTAAATGAATATATATTGTACGTCCCTTTAACAAAATGGGTTCGGATGGAAACGAGATTCTTTATAATAAACAAAAAAACACACACACTAAAGACACGTTGCAGGCCTGTCCCTGCTCTATCGTTATTTTCATGGCAGTGATCAACTGAACTCCAACCTAGTGTCTCCTCTTGCCAAACTTTCACTAAAAACACTCGACGAGCTACAACAACTATATCCGATTTCCTCCACTCTATATCTGTGCCTAAATCTAAACGCAGATTCCATGAACAAGGTTTCTTTCATGTGGAAAAGTGTTTCGCTGGCCTGCTTCCTGCTTGAATACATCATGGTAGCCTTCAAGTCCAATGTAAACAAGTTCTTTTTGAACCATCCCCATAAATAATCAAATTATACCCAATTTACACCATTAATGACTACTACAGACATAGGGCAAGCTATTTAATCGTTTTTTTTTTCTGAAAAAAAAGATTTTATCTTTGCGGTCTCTAGCAAACTATTCAGCCAATTTTGGGTTTAAACATTTGAAATTTTACATAAAGGCTATTCAGACATGCGACAAGTCTTTTAATCAGTTTTGGGGCGAAAATTTGGTGACAATTGAAAGAGTTTACCTTTGCAGACTCTATTAGACCACTGTCAATTTTGGGTCTAAACACTTGAAATTGTAGGTTTCTTGGACATGAGACAAACTTTTAAATTATATATGTATAGATATGCACATAAAGTTATGAAGGACATAGGGCCCGAGCAAAGTCGGGCTGAACTGCTAGTATATATATATATATATATATATATATAGCGTCATCCACATACAGTACTGTTTC
>NC_136522.1:74145584-74193084 GCF_053919585.1 Euprymna scolopes
ATCGCCCTTAACACAGACACACGTGCGCGCGCGCATAAACAGTTAAACAAACATGCGCACATACACGCATACGCACACAACGCACGAATCTGCGCACTCACACATAAACAGACATCACACACACACACATACACACACGCACACACACACACACACACACACACACACACACACACACACACACACACACACACACACACACACACACCATTTCCAAATTTGGTTATTATTCATTTCTCTCTTTGATTTGTTTTTTTCTTCCAAGTTTCAACTGTAATTATAGTTCCGTACTTGAGCCACTCTAAATTTCTTCGTCTCCAAAAAAAAATTCCGACTTCTCTTTTTCGCTTTTATGGGGAAATTATATGTTCTGCGATTCCAGAATTAAACCTCAAAAGCACAGAAACTTTATATGATGTACGTTCCTATCATATACCAAAAATCACGTAAATTGACCAAGCGGATTTAAAAAAAAAAAAAAATTATGAGGAACCGAAATTTGTGTCTTGCTCCGACATATTTCAACTTCATGACTGGTTACGTCCCCTTAACAACCTCTCTAGACATAAAGATCCAAATAAGCCTTGTAATAATTTCAATTTGCTATTAATAGCTAAAAATAGTTAAATATACTATTCTCTCTCTCTCTCTGTCTATATATATATATATATATATATATATATTATTTCTAAAGTTATTCAAGTTTAGTGTCACCCTCTATTCTAAAAATCACAGAAATTGAGCAAGTATGGATGTTATATATATATATATATATATATATATATATATATATATATATATATATATATATATATATATATATATATATATATATATAAGACATCTCTACTTGCTCAACTTCTGTGATTTGTAGAATTCAGGGTGACACTAAACTTGAATAATTTTTGAAATAATAAATCAATTCTTTTTATTTTTCAGATTCACCAAGAAGATTTTATGCTCTTCGAGATGCCATCGATTGATGAGGAAAAGACATTTATAGTTGAGGAATACTTCCAGCTGAAATCCATCTTCGCAACTCAATTGCAATTCAAAGAATGGTTCAGATGTCGTGAATTTCATGCGCACTCAATGATCTACAGAAAGACCAACAAGTTCAGAACCCATGGGACTGTGCATAGCTTCAATGGTAAAGACACTAATAGACAATCACACTGTAGACCACCTCAATCAGCAACAACGCAATGTTGCTGCTGTCAGAGATTCTGTTGGCCGCAACCCAAGCAAGTCTGTGTGTCGACAAAGTCAGGAGCTTCGAATCAACTGAATAACAGGATACAGATTAAACAAAACTCGTCTATCTATAACCACTATAAATAATTTTCCCCACTCTTTATCTGTGCCTAAATCTAAATGTAGATTCCATGAACAAAGTTTCTTTCTTAAAACTGCAAACCTGGCGAACTCTCTTTCGTTTACCTGCTTTCCAGCTGACTACAATATGGCCGTCTTCAAGTCCAATGTAAACAAGTTGTTTCTCGTAAGTGAATCCAATTTACCAAAGTTACACTTGTAACGATTACTATATTGTTCTTTTGACCAGTGTACACTCTTTAGCCATAGTCCTTCATTAAAAATTATTTGCAATTCAATTAAAAAAAATGTATTTATTATTCAATCAAAGAATGCTTGTTTTCTATCAAAAATCATTGTTATTCAATTAAAACTTTTATTATTCCATTAAAACTTTCTACCGTGTTTGAATGATATGGGAAGCTTCACCGCTCACTTATTTTGCAACCAGATTTCACACAATTTTTACAGTACATAGGTTACCTTTTCAGCTATATTTTAAAATAAAAAATTTTCAATTTTCGTTCACTAAAACAAAAGTAATAATAAAGCGATTTCAAAGGCGGGCAGTTCTGGGAAATAAGCTTTGTTCATGGAATCTGCATTTAGATTTAGGAACAAATAGAGAGTGGGTGGGTAATAGTAAGAAGGTCGAAAAATACTAAGACTTGCAAAAGGAGATAAAAAGATTGTGGAAATTGACGAAGGTAGAAGTTGTAATGTGATGGGCGTCCTGAGGTGTGTAACAAAAGGATTTGGCAAGTGGATTGAAAAATAGGGATCCATTGCAATGTTGGAGTACTTCGAAAGAATGCCTTGTTGGGAACTTTTTTTTGTTTTTACAAGGGAGTCACCACTTATCCAAGGCCTGAAGGCCATTCGAAGATAAGCGTTAATGAATGTAAGATGGCGATGTAGTAATTGTTCATGGTGTAACTTGGGTAGAATTTGATTATTTATGACGACAGCTTGCCCTTTTCTATTCCTTGCAACCTCTCTTCCACAGAAGAGACATTGCGAGCCTGTCTTTGTTTTATCGTTATTTTCATGGCAAGTGCTCGTCCGAGATCCAATTTCTGCCCTCCTCGCCAATCTTTCACGATAAACACCCGTCTAGCTGAAACCGCTGTTAATAATTTTCCCCACTCTTTATCTGTGCTTAAATCAAAACGTAGATTCCATGAACAAAGCTTCTTAGAAGTACACGCCTGTGGAACTCTCTTATGTTTTCCTGCTCCCCACCTGACTACAACTAGGATGTCTTCAAGTCCAGCATAAACAAGTTCCTGATGAACCGCCCTCTTAAGTAAGACACTTTATCAAATCTCCAATACTAACGATTACTACGACACTATCTCATTGATTACTGTACACGCAATAACCCTTATCCCCGAGATGCTTCCGGGTCTTGATAACTTCCATGGTGACCTCCATGTAAAAAAAAAGCCTGTGAAAAATCCAGTCATTTGAAACTCCTAGCGCCTATCTGCGACTTTTTAGTTTGGGAGGAGAAAGAGTTTGAAAATATGGAGACCGACCGACAGAGAGACATATACAATTAAGTATTTTTCGCTATACAAATCAACGTGATTCAATGACATAAATACATTATGTTATTAGAATAATCTGGATTGGAATCTCTAATCGAGATATGAATGGGTTTATTGCTCAAGTCATTCACCATATTTTATTACGGTATATCAGTCACCCTATCACATCGGATTACGACTTTTGTGTTTACCGACTTTACGCGGGAAATATTTTATTGGGCTCGATGAAATAATACATTGACATCGATCGTGGTACAGTGCACTTGTACGCTGTTTTAGTTTTTGAAGTTAAAACTATTTCTATCAGTCTGTCTGTCTATCTGTCTGTCTGTCTATCTGTCTATCTGTCTGTCTTTCTCCCGTCCTCTCTGTAGATATATATATATATATATATATATATATATATATATATACACGTTTTTATTTTTTATTACCGTATTTTCTGTTAAGTTACATTATTGTTTCAGCTACCCGGCCGTTTTTTTTTTGGCCGTCTGTAGCTTCCTCAGACTTTTACAGAAAGGTTTCAGTAATAGTCTGAGGAAGCTACAGACGGCAAAAAAAACGGCCGGGTAGCTGAAACAATAATGTAACTTAACAGAAAATACGGTAATAAAAAATAAAACGCATATTTGCTCTACAACAGTATTGAGCACTTTCTTCAGTTTTTATTACTTACCATTTCCACTAAAAACTATATATATATATGTCACCTCTTTTTTGTTTTTTTAGCTATTTTTGAAAATCACTGTATTTTGACATAATTTATTTAAGACAAATGCAAACTAAGTTCAAATGCAAAATTCATTATAAATCACATTAACATAATAAAAATCTCAAAGCGAGATAACTGATTGTATTTGCAAAAGTTATCGTTACTTTCACGTTTAGAAAACTATCATGAAATAAATGGAAAAAATGTCTATTTACTTACATTTTCAATAGTAAATCTTACCTAATTAGTGAAGATTACTACGCAGTGGTCTAATGTGTGTAACTGTGTACAATGAGATATTTCGAGGTAAGACCTTTTCATCAAATTCTAAGCCTTTAAACTTCTTTAAATAAATGTGAGGCGGTAATGTTTTTTATCGGTATACTGTAACAAATCTCTGATATATCGTACTAGACGGCTATCACAACAATAAATGGACATATTTTGGTGTTGAGAAAAAAGAAAAAAAGTATTGCTCTGATATTATTTGGTTTATTTGAATAAATGTTCCCATCTTGAGTGTTATTTTCTCACGTTTCGAAAATTGTTACCCGCAACATTCTTCAGATCAATTTTGTCGAACACGGAGATCTGTTTGTCAACCTTGGGAATCTGCACCCAATTTCGAAATGAACACTTTATTTAATCCATGGAGATAGCATGCTCTCATTCTGTCAGCCATGATCCAAATAATACGTGTCAGCAAACTGTTATATAGCTGGGGTCATATTAAAGAGATGAGAGTTACGTTCATGTTGGAGAGGGACTACTTTGGTAATATGTCAAGAACATCACCAACATGACCTCCTAAAACACCAAAGTCAGCCTGATCGCCGCCATCCGCCGAGTATTCACCGAGCTCCCGCCGGCTCTAGTGGAAAAAGAAAAGCCCCTAGTTCTTGACCCGTATGGAGGCGGTAATTGAGGCTGAAGGCGGCTACATTATATAGAGGTCAACTTTACTACATAATCAAATTACCTGAATTAATTTTTTTCAATAAAAGTTTTAAATAAAGCTGTAGTTTTTTTTTCTTTAGGGTGACAACTTTATCGTCTTACCGTACATATATATATATATATATATATATATATATATATATATATATATATATATATATATATATATAACTACTTCATTTATTCACATAAATTTAATATACGAAAGTATAGATTTATGCGTAAACTTTAAGTATTTACTTCAAAAGTGCTCAATACGTAGGTAGAGCTAGTTAGTAATTTATAAAATATATATGGCGATTAAGCTACACTGAATATTCTGCGTTTCATCCAACTATAGGATTCGTCAGGCTTATGCGCGAATTCTGTCGTTGCTTCTTGTTTTTATATATGTTGAGGATTTCTAGTTGGCCAATCAGTTGGGATACTAGAAAGCTGATTGGCCAACTAGAAATCCTCAACATGTATAAAAACAAGAAGCAACGACAGAATTCGCGCATAAGCCTGACGAATCCTATAGTTGGATGAAACGGAGAATATTCAGTGTAGCTTAATCGCCATATATTATATATATATATATATATATATATATATATATATATATATATATATATATATAACATATAACAATGATGAGGGGGGAGAAGACATTTATACATATCACAGTTCTGTGGATTCTTATAACGTATATTAGCGAGGGTGATCAGTTCTTTAAAGACAGGAAGGGACAGTTATTACTTATGATTGAGAGAGACATTACTTAGGATGGGGTTATACAAAATTCATATAAGAGGATTAACACATTATCTTCAATTGTTGAATGACGACACGAAGACAAACAGTTACAAAAATCGATGATTTTCTTTATTCCATTTGACTGGTCGAAATGATGATTGCCGTCAGAAATTCAAGCTCCTTTCTACATGGTTAAATGTTCTCCCTTCGCTTCTAAAGGGACCCTCCTCTGACTGCCTTTGCTGACTGCTCGAACCTGTCTGCCCGACTGTCTCTGTCTGACTAATCTCACTAAAACTAGCTCCTATATGGAGAACTTCCCTTTCTGCTATGACGTCATATGTATGGCTCCAAACGTGACCAACTCACATGGCTACTCACGTGGCTCGGCACATGTTCCCAAAACACACTTCTGCAGACAAAGAATTCTCAGTAATCTATTTTTCAACCTAACCCATTTTTCAATATATTTTTTAAATTGTATTGTTCATTATTTTTTTTAGCTGACCTTTTTAATTCAATTTCCATAAAAGAATGAACAATTAAATTCTTTTTACAAACAAACAATATCTAGCTATTTTATGTGAAATTTAACAATAGCCAAATTATAACATTCCATTTTCTGAATCTATCTCTGAACCTTGCGTACCAGGTTCGAGTCTCGGCTTATCCTAATCGCATTTTCCACTAATCTAAAGTCTTTCTTGCTTAGAGGAAAAGCGGACAGCCCTTTTTCCTGTAACACAAACCTCAGCTTAAAAAACTGTTCTATATGCGATTATTAACTTGAGATGAAATGAATTTAATCCGTCCTAGAATAAAATAAAATCGTTCGGCTTTTAAACGCTTTAACTAATTAGGATTTATATTGTTGAACCAAACTTTTATATATTATTATCGCACCATACGTTTTTTGTAAATAGACTAACGTAATTTAGTATAATAAAATGTAGTTTGCTTGAAACATTTTGTGTGATATGTGCATTAGGAAATATTAGAGTGTAAAACCATACGAGAAATAGAAACATGCTCGTGTTGAGAAGGAAGACTGAGCAAGTGATTTTTTTAATAGTAAATCTCGCTTAATCAATCATGATTTCTACCCAGTGATCTAATGTGTATGACTGTGTTCCATAAGATATTTCGAGCAAAACCCCTTCATCAAATTGTAGGTGTTTCAAATGACTTGAAATATGCATGAACTGATAATCTTGTTTTATGTTTATATATAGAGAGAAGAGACATATATTGTACACTTGACCAATGATAATTATAAACCTTTATTATTTGCGGACTGTTATCCTCGTCTTTATAGTTGTTGTAGTTTAAGTCATGTTTAGGCTAATTCATCCTCTGGTCCGTGGCACAGTGGATAGAGGCGTTGAATCTCTGAAGATAGCGGTTTTCATCCTATCCAAAGCCGGGCAGAGTATTAGTTGGCCAAAACGTGGTAAGACAACAACAACTATAGAAGGCAGTAATTACTGAGAATAGAGTCAAGAAATTCAGCATTTCTATCCCGTCGCGGTTTGGCACGTGAAGAAGGTCAGAGGATGAGTTGGCCCAAACATTGTGAAGCAACAACCATAAAGATGAGAATAACAGTCCGCAAATAAATATAAACGTTTAATTTTTTACAAGTAAATATTCATAATAAAAAATATAAAATGAAATCAATGATACCAATGACAACTCGAAACCAGCGAGAGTGAAAGTTTACAAGAATTGTTTGGTGAATCTTCATTAATTGTGTCCATCGATATTTCCGTTTCTGATTATTTATCAAAAACATTTTTTTTCTTTTTGTTCTATTTGTTTAACAATTTCCTTTCATGCTTTTCGTTTTACGTTGTTCATATTGTGTTTGTTTGTTTTTTGTTCAGAGCAATTATTCAAATCCTTTTAATGGCGAATGTTTGGTTGCATTCTTTCTGAAACACATTTGGAAAAAAGAATAAAAATTCTGTGATTTCCATTATTCGAGTTTGTTGTATTTTTTTCTTATTTATTTTACGAATCCATAATATTTTTGTTTATTTTCAGATCTGCTTAAGTGCTTTTCTTCCTTGACATTTTTTTTTGCACAGGCGCGCCTGCGTATGCGCATGCGCAATGCTCGTGTTAATTCATTAAGTGCGACTTCTTTGGATGCGTCTGATTTGCATCTGGATCGCATCTGGGTTACATTAAGTGTAATAACGAACGCCAGTTGTCACGTGACATTGACATCATTTAGAATTAAATAAAGTAAAATATAATATTTCAGGATTTTTAATAAAACAATATTTAGTGTTTGTTTTAGTAGTTGTATTAATCGCATATTTGTTTTTGTTTTACAAGATTGTCGTGTAACACGTCTCCACGCTGATAATGGTGACGTATTGTCCTTTTAATCTATCTTTCTCCGTATGTACGTCTCTCCATTTCTCTGTACACACACACACACACACACACACACACACACACACACACACACACACACACACACATACATACATACATACATACATACATAACTTTCATTGTTAAATAGTAAAACGGATATCATTAGCTACTTACCTCGTATCTGTCTCGAAAAATAAAAACAAACACTTATATAGAACTTTCAAGATTAAACATATATATATATATTTATATATATATATATGTGTGTGTGTGTGTGTGTGTGTAATGAATGACGAATGACTATGTTCCAAAGTTCATGATGTTAACCATCTTACAATTTATTCCTTTTTCCTGTTTCGAAGCACAAAATCAATCACTTAATTATTATATTAATTAGTGAATCTATTTCGCCCTTAACTCATCAGAAAAAAATAGCAACTACCCATCAAAAGGAGAGAAAGTGCGTTTTGACATGATTAATAATCTGAAAATTGGAAGAGAAGACTTTGTCCTTCATTCATTATATTGCTCTGTAATTACATTGAGCTTCTTAACTAACGATTGGTATATATTATAAGGAAATAAAGTATATTTCCACACACATATATATATATATATATACTAGCATTTCAGCCCGGCGTTACCCGGGTGTTTGGATGTGTATGTTGAGCAAAAAAAAGAAGTGGTAGTAGGAAGGCAGGCTCGAACCCGTACTGCAAAAGAGGAAAAGAACGGGGTAAAACCTAACGTTCATGCTGTTAAAACCACCGCCAAACCGGAAGCGACATTTTCTAAAATTAAGGCTAGACAATCTAAAGAAGAAAATAACTTTAAAAAATATCGGCGAAAAAAGTGCCCCCCCCTGTAGAAAAGTGCCTAGTTGAAGGGGTAGATAATGTTTTTAGCCAATTTTTCGATATTTGTCGTATGAAAGGTCGAACTTTAAAACGATACTAATCTTGGTAAAATCCGTCGCCTCTGTTGAAAGTTTAAGGCAGACATGCAAACAGACATACATACATACATTTATATATTGGTAACTAAAAAGTTTCGACCCAAACTGATGAAAAAACTTGTCCTATCTCTGAATACATTTTATGTAAAATTTCGAATATTTAGACCAGAAAGTGTCTGAGTAATTTGGAAGAGACCCAGAGATTAATTTTTTCAACTTTGACCCCTATTATGACCCCTTAAAATTTATTGTTTTGGGCTCAAATCAAGTTATTAAGTTAGATCCATGTCCAAGGAACTTATATCTAAAATTTCAAGTGCGTAGACCCAAAATTGTCGGAGGAGTTTGTGGGAAAGAGGTTGCAGGGTAGAGAAAAGGGCATCCCCCACCAAGCCACGAAGTCTATTTTGTACTCTGTCAAGGCAGGATAGGCTGTTTTTAGCAGCTCCCGCCCAGATGTGGCAGCAGTACTCCATCTTTGGACGTACTTGCCTCTTATATAGATAGAGAATTGCATCATTAAATAGATATCTTGAAATGAATGTATTATCGCTCCTAGATGCCAAGAAACAATTTATAATATGTCTTACAAAAAAAAAAACACCAAAAAGGAAATTATCTGTTATAGAAAGATCCAAAAATTAGACCATTTAACGTCTCTAAAATCTCTAAAATCTACAATCGACTTATACACAAGTAATACCTAAAATAAGACAATTTTTAGTCGTAAAATTCGCATTGACTTATACACAAGTATCGACTTAAACATGAATATATACACAACTATATACACAACTATATAAACAAGTATATACAAATGTACACAAGCATATACATAATAATATACACAAGTGTATACAAAAATATATACACAAGTATATACATACGCATATACATATATACACAATTATATACAAAAATATATACACAAATATATACACAAGTATATACAGATGTATATACACAAATATATACACAAGTACGTACACAAGTATATACACAAGTATGTACACAAGTATGTACTCATTTATATACGGAAATATACATACAAATATATACATACACAAATATATACGCAAATATATACACAAATATGTGTACAAGTATATACATAAATATATACGCAAGTATATACACAAATATATGCGAAAACATAAACACAAGTATATACACAAATATATACGCAAATGTATACACAAGTATATGCATAAGTATATAAATAAATATATACATAAACATATACACAAGTATATACACAAATATATACACAAGTATTTACATAAATATATACACAAATATATACATAAATATATACACAAATATATACATAAATATATACACAAGTATATATATATATACACGTAAATATATACACAAGTATATGCATAAATATATACATAAATATATACACAAGTATATATATAAATATATACACAAATATATACACAAGTAAATATATGCACAAGTATATGCCCAAGTATATAAATAAATATATACACAAGTATATACATAAATATATACACAAGTATATAAACAAATATATACGAAAATATAAACACAAATATATACACAAATATATACGCAAATGTATACACATATATATATACACGAGAAAAAAGGATACGAGAAAAAAGAATATGAGAAGAAAGGATACGATAAAAAAAGAATACGAGAAGAAAGGATACGAGAAAAAAGAATACGAGAAGAAAGGATACGAGAAAAAATGAATACGAGAAGAAATGATACGAGAAAAAAGAATATGAGAAGTAAAGATACGAGAAAAAAGAATACCAGAAGAAAAGATGCGAGAAAAAAGAATACCAGAAGAAAGGTTACGAGAAAAAAGAATACGAGAAAAAAGAATATGAGAAGAAAGGATGCGAGAAAAGAAGAAAACAAAAAGAAAGGATACGATAAAAAAGAATACGAGAAGAAAGGATACGAGAAAAAGAATACGAGAAGAAAGGATACGAGAAAAAAGAATACGAGAAGAAAGGATACAAGGAAAAAGAATACGAGAAGTAAGGATACGAGAAAAAAGAATACGAGAAGAAAGGATACAAGAAAAAAAGAATACGAGAAGAAATGATACCAGACTAAGAATACGAGAAGAAAGGATACGAGAAAGAATACATGAAGAAAGGATACCAGAAATAGAAAACGAGAAAAAGGATACGAGAAAAAAGAATACGAGAAGAAAGGATACGAGAAAAAAGAATACATGAAGAAAGGGTACGAGAAAAAAGATTGTTAGAAAGAAAGATTGCCAGAAATAAGGAACATCAGAAATAAGGAACACACGAAAAAAAAAAAAAAAGAAACACATGATAAAGAAAGCATACCAGAAAGAAGTCACAGGAGAAAAATAAATAAAGAATATAGGAATTCAAGAAAAAAGAATACGAGAAAAAAAGTAATGAAAGAAAAAGTATGCGAGAAAGAAATATGAAAAAGAGGGAATGCAAAAAGATGGAATACAAGAAAGAATACAAGAAAGAATTGATGCGAGTAAACGGAATACGAGAAAAGGGAAATGCGAGAATGATTACCTACAAGAAAGAAGAAATACAAGAAAGAAGGAATAGGAGCAAAATGGAATACGAGAAGTATTGATAAATAAATATCAGAAAGAATGCGGAAAGAAGAAAAGCGTATAAGAACGAAGAAATAAAACAAGATTAAGAAAAAATTCGAGAACGAAGAAATGAGGAAAGGTATGAGAAACATCAGAAGAAAAATAAAGAAAGAAAATTAAGAAAGAACGACGGGATGAAGAGAAAGAACACATCGAAGAGATAGAAGAAGGCGAAGAAAGATAATTGGGAGAATGAAAACCGAGTGGTGAAAATAAATATGGGGGAAAAAGATAGAAAACAAGAAAGGTTTAGCAAACAACGTTAAAGCCTCACTTTGATTTTCGACAAAAGATGGCTGCAATTTCGTCTATCGCACGGATTTGCCGCCTTTTCCCACCGATTTCGACACTAATGAACGGCAACAAGACCGCATTTATACGCCATTTTGTCGAAATGCTATTAAACGAAATTAACTTAAAAGTTTGGTGTTGGTTTGTGTTATGGCGGAGTTGATGTGTGTTGAGAGGAAAAATTGTGAAATTCAATAAAATGTTATTGTAATAAAAAAAGAAGAAATGAAAGAAATAAAATGGAAGAAAAGAAATTAAAAGGTAAAAACGCTAGTAAACGAAAAAGTAGATAAAATAGTACGAGCAGAAAAAAAAAACAAGTAAAAGAAGACAAATAAAAAATAAAACCGAAAAAGTAGAAGAGGAAGAAGAAGAAGAAGAAGAAAAAGAAAAAGAGGAAAAAGTAAAAAAAGAAATAAAAAAAGAACAAATACAGAGTGGAACGATAAAATTGTCGCCACACGAAAACAACACTACAGATTTATATTAAAACTTTTATTAAAAACATCAATTCATGTAAATTAATGATGAAGTAAAGCTGACATATATTCAATGTAGCTGCATTCAGCCTCAATCACGGCCCCTATAAGGTCTGGAACTGGGAGCATGTATTTTCTACAAGCTCCCGCCGGAGCTCGGCTCATACTTGGCGGAATACGGCGATCAGACTTGCTTTGATATCGTAGGAGGTCATGTTGGTGATGTTCTCGACGTATCATAAAACAGAGTAGTCCTGCAGGTTCAGATCAGGAAGGAGGGAGTCCGGTAAGAGAAGGAGGATACAAAGTCGTAGCACCCTTTCTAAAGCCAAGTCTGTGTCTCTTTGGACTCGTAGGCTTGCGCCGAGTTATGCTGCCACATCTAGGTTTGCCAGCGGCCACCTGATTGCACCAGGGGATCACAAAACTCTTCAGCACATCCAGGTACACTTTAGTGTTAACTTTCAAGCCGACTTCGAAGATATGAGGTCGTCCTCACTTGAAACCGTCTGGATTTGAATTTTGAGGGTGCTGGCAATGGTCTTGTTGTCAAAATTTGGATCGGTAGAGAGCATGAGTTGTACAGTGGCGCATCTCCAATCTCGCTCGTTAGAACATTGTATCACTTTTAGACATGATAGAAGACTCCTATCGCTCTTGAGATTTCTACACAACTGGCCAACTTGTAAATGGTGTGCAACAACAAGAAAAAAAAGTAAACCGGTTTTTATCAAACGGAAATGGAATAATGTTGTCTTTTCTATTGTAACAGTTTTATCGTTTCAGTTTGCAAAACACATTTTTAATTATGTTAGAACTTGTAAATACGAAAAAAAAATCAATGTCTGAATGAAATAGAAAAAGTAAAAAAAATGGAATATTAAACATGTTAGTTAAACATGATGAACCGGTTTCAAATAATGAAATTATAAAAAATAAATTCAATTTCGAAATAATTTTGAAAATAAAAATATGATTCAGATGAAATGTAAGCGAAAAACGAAAGAAAAAAGTGAAACTAATGAGAAAATGATAAAAAATAACTCGAAAAAGAATGAAAAAAGAAAAAAAAAGAAAACGAATAAAACATAAAAATGAAAAAGAAAGAAAAAAGTTGAAGAAAAAAATGAAAAAGAAGTAAAAATAACAAAAAATAGAAGACAGAGGTAGAAACAATAGAAGAAATAGAAATCGAAAAACAGAAGGAAAAATTGCTAACTAGAAAAGGAAGAATATGAAGAAAAAAAGAAAACGAAGAAAAAGAATAAAATGAAAAAGTAAATGAAGGAGAATGATAAAAACAAGAAAAATAAGATGTAAAAAAAGAAAAAGAATAAAAAAAGATGAAGAAAAAGGAAAAACAACCATAAAAAAAGAAAAATAAGGAGGAAATAAAGAAGAAAAAAGAAGAAAAAGAAAAAGTAAAAGAAAAATGATAAAAAGAAGTAGAATCCAAAGAAGAGGATAGAGAAAGAAAAAAAGTAGAGATTAGGAAAGAAAGAAAGAAACGATAAAAAGAAGACTAAGAAGAATAAAAAGCAAAAACAGTAAAAAATGATAGAAAAAGAAAAATGAAAAAAAGGATAATAAGAAGGAGAAAAAGAAAAAGAAGAAAAAGAAGAAGAAATAAGAAAGCAAAGAGTAGAATGAAAAAAAAAAATAAAGAGGGAAAAAGGGAAAGAGAAAAAAGAAAGTGAAAGGGAGAAATAAATAAACTGATGTCTTTAAGAAGTAAAACTTTTTTGTTTTAATCCAAAATATTTGTCTTCGCTAATAAAATAACAAAAATAAAACAAACAAAAAAAAACAGAAACGATATGGCATTTTTTTATTTGATGCTAAGAGAAAGAGGATTTCAGTTTTGTTAAAATCGCAAAAATGAAATGAAAATTTTATGAATCTTTACAGAAAAACGTCACAAATAATAAAAAAAAAATAACATGGACACAACCATCTGTTTTCAAATACGTTCATTCACTGTTAACGATGGATATGCTATTTTAAACTGATGAATATTTGAAGGACGTAGGAGATAGTTAGCTCTCTTCCCCCGTAATCGTACTCTTCTTCTTCTTCTTCTTCTTCTTCTTCTTCTTCTTCTTTCGTATTCTTCTATTATTATTTTTTTCTATTTCAAACGGAAACACGACTGACCGACGAACAACCCTACCTTCACTTTCTTCTTAATCTAATTCTTCTATTCCTTTACTGTTTCTTCCTTGTCTTCTTTATTTAAAGAGTGACAGACCGAGACGCAGAGATTCATTCTCCCTTTTTCCGTTTCCTTTTTTCCATTTTGTTGTTGTTGCTGTTGTCGTTGTTGTTGTTGTTGTTGTTTAAATTTCAAACTAAACATGATTGCCCTAACAAACAACCTCCCCCTTGTTCCAGTACCTCTACTTCTAATTCATCTATTTCTCTACCTATTGCTTTTCCCCTTCTTTTTTCTTCCTCTTATTTTCCTTCTATAGCTTTCCTTTTATATCTCTTCCTTCTCTTTTTCTATTTGAAACACGCGTGAGAAACAGCCCCCTCATTCTCCTTATTTTTCTTCTTCTTCTTCTTCTTCTTCTTCTTCTTCTTCTTCTTAATGTCTTTCTTCTTTCATTGCAAACTTAAGCGAAACAAAATGCACGAAAACATCTAAAACTACTATTTTAAATTGATACGTGACGGACCAACAAAACTCTATATCAGACTTAAGAACTTAAGTGTGACAGACTAACAAACATCCTATTTTGAACCAAAACTTCAATCACAAACAAACAGAAATATTCTTTCAAAATACAGTGTAACAGAAGAACAAAAATCCTATTTCAGATCAAAGTGTGACAGTATGACCAGCGTGTAAACAGATCTTCGTATAGATATATCTGGACTTATTTAGACATTATATACTAAAACGTGACGGACCTATAGACAAGTTGACAGAAGGACAGAGCCTCTAATAAATTCGAGTATCTAAAATAAAGCGTCTTTCTTCAACGTCCGTGTTCAACGATGTGAAAGGTTATTTGAAACTTCAGCGTAAAAGACTGACTCATGAAACGAAATTATCAAGAGAAACTTGAAGATGCGTCCAAGAAATGAGGAAGAAAAGAACGTGAAGAATTCCAAGTTTGGTGATGAAGGTGATGGTGAGGATCCAAAACGGGGAGCGGGATCGGTTGTGGCGATGGGCCAGCCCGTAAATGCAATTCTGGGGGGTGACAATTATGAAAATTGGAATAAACGTCGGTAATCAGAGTCCGAAAATGGATTCAGAGAATTAAAGTAATTGCACACTCACGGACACGTGTCCGTCTTTTCTTTTTTCTTTTGCTGTTTTTTTAAAAACTTTGTCTTTTAATTCGTCCGCACACATCCAACACCTACACACATTGCATTACGGCTTATAGTGAATATAATTTCATATCTAAAAAGAAAATGAAAAAATTATGGAGACATTAAGCAGGACAAACATGAACAATTGATTACGGTGCGTCAAAACAGACATATATAGCAATACCCACACAAATACATACATACATACATACATACATACATACATACATACATGTAAAGTCGGGCTTTTTGGCTATGATCACAGCATAATATCTGTCTTATGTTGTGGCGGCTAATGTTAAAAGTCTGAACGATTATTATTATTGATTTGTTAACTGTTATGTAGAAAAATATGCAGAGAGAATGTTTTGAAGGAAAGGAATGTTTAGCTAAATTATTTATGCTAAATATTTAACGGGCGAATTTTAAGTTAGATTTTTAAACAATAAAATATTACAGAGATATTTTATGTAATAAAATAGATTTAGGAATTCAATTTTATAAACAATAAAAAATGGAATCGACCTGGTAACAAAGAAAGACTAGGCTTTGATATACAGACTAGAGAGGCAGAAGGAGGGAGTAGTCGATGAGAGGAGGTTGACTTTGTCGGTCGTGAAAGATTTCGACTGAGCTACTATAATAGACAAAGTAAGGACTAAATGGAGAGAATGCGTTGTAATCCCCCGAGGAAGCCACAACCTAAGGTTAGTAGTCCGTTATCAAACGGCCATTGGGTGCTTATGTGTCATGCTTGTTGAAACTGTCCTGAACTAATGGCTGTTACCTTGCTCATGTTATGTGAACTGTTACTTTATCTCTGTTTGAATACGTGTAAATAGGTACACACACCCCACAACGAACATTTATAAACATTAGACGATGCATGAGCATCGGTTCCGTACACACGTACATTTATATAGACTAGATGTGCATGTACACACGTATATACACTCGTTATATATGCACCCGATAATACATCTTGATGAAGTAGAAAATCGGCTTCACAATCTAGTGGGAGATGATTTATTCTCTTCTCTTCACTCCCTTTCTCACAGAAGAATCGTTGTTCGTCTTTCTTTACTCTGTCGCTATTTTCATGCTGTTCTCTGATCATCAAGCTGTACCCTCTGTAAAAGCTCATCAAAAACCCTTTTGCTATCAATACTTGTCCATGTTACGTAAACTCTGTTTGAATAGGTGTAAACACACCCACACACACAACGAATATTTCTAACCACTAGACGATACAGGAGTATCGGTTTTATACACACGTATAGTTATATAGACTAAACGTGCATGAAAGCACGTATATACACTCGTTATATATACACCCGATAATACGATATACACAGATGTGCACGTAGATGTCTCTTCAACCCAGATTCAGCTTTATACGAACGTTCACATATGTGACACAACACTTTCCTTCTTCTAAGGGTACTCACGTGTAGATTATGTTTCATTTTTCTTGAGTCGAAGTTTTCAGAACAAGGTACCCCTTTCCTAGGGCTAAGACTTGGTCGTTGTATGAGATAGGTATTGATATAGTGGCAGATCTTGACACTCCTTGAGAATGGATTACTCGGCCTATAAATGACGCTAGAAAGCGGCGACGAGCGGGGAGTAAATTAGTCTTGATGCTATACTCATTATAAGTTACTCTTTATGCTGAGCTTATATACTTTTATACTGATAATATTCCTCCAGAGATATAGCACATAGATATTCGATCAAACACTGAGTTTGTAAAGAAATTAAGACTATTTTCCACTCCCCGAATTGACCAGGTCCTGGATATGACCTTAAACTATATCTGATGGTGAGGGCCCAGCTTTCGGGCTTTGGGGAGTGTGGAGCCACATCTTAATTGCCATTGCTCCACGGTCCACTCTGTTAAGGTCCCAACTATGGATTAAATAGAAACCGACTTGAAAAAAAAATATTCTATTAAAAAAGTTTTTCTACAAAATAACTGGATTCGGCATTGAATAACCTGAAAAGAGTTGATATGCCGTAAAACAAAACCAACCAACTAACCGAATTGACCATTTAAGTATGTTGCAGTAAACTTTTCTCGTGGTCTTTTGGTGTTACTGGATTTTATGGTCAGAATTAATCTAGTCTTATGGAATATTCAGGTGCATGCTGTTAGTTAGGGAAAGCATCATTTGCAGAAACTGTAGGATTCCTCGTAAAAACCGGTGTGGGTTAACCATACATAGCAGACCTTATTTTGGCTGCGAATACGCTGTGATTTTGGTCAAAATCGACATGTTATTCTTCAATCGGATTTTTTCGTTCATCGATTTTCAGTACTTATCAGGGGCATTTCGATAAACCACCTATACAAGAACACTCTCAGATAGATAAACGTGCATTTGTGTAAAATAAAAAAAAAACAAAAACAGCCCAGCTGTTTCGGAGTCCATAAGGAACAATATCACACATACACAGACCAAGTGCTTTTTTTTATATAATTAGATATTATTATTTCTATTGCTCTACACACACCTCCAAACACCCGGGCAACGCCGAGAACCCAGGCTAGTAATTCATAAAGGAAATCAATACTCTTTATTTCCTCCTTTTTTTAATGTCACATACGCAATCCATGCATCAGTCCAGAGAAGCTGTAATTATTGGGTTCATATTACAAAAGGCTAATTACTGCCGACAGCTAAATTACTGATTGCCCACCATAAAAATAAAAATAAAACGGAAACAACATTAAAAACAGAGGCGAGAAACCAAAGGGTTTAATTGAAAAATCTATACATTAATTACGTTGATACTACCTATGCACATACCTACGTCTCGAATCATTTTGATTATTGAAACTAATATTCTCATCATGTAATCACCGACTTTCTTCAGAGATACAACTTTATTATCTATTATATAAATCTCAGCTATCTGTTTAAACGTATGTATGTATGTATGTACTAAGTGTCTGAGGGAGTGGCACTCCTCTGACAAGACGTTGCAATCATCTATGTATGTATGTGTGTGTGTATGTCTCGCAAAAACTTTTGACAGAGGCGATGGATCCTGACAAGATCGGTATCATTTTGAAAAATGGCAAAAGACATTAATTCATTCACTCTAAACTCGTCCATTTTGTACGAGGAGGGGTCGATTTTTTCGCCGATATTTTAGCAAGTCATTGTCACCGTTGGATTGACTTTGGTTAATTTTAACGCTTTTGACTTCCGGTCGTGTCATGGAGACATCAGCTAAGACGTCAGATTTTCTTTCACTTTCTTTTCCGCTTTCGCGGTACGGGTTCGAGCCTGCCTTCCTACTACAACTTTTTTTTTTGCTTAACATCCCCCAACACCCAGGCAATGCCGGGTACCCCCGGCTCGTAATAAATATAAGATAGGTAGATAGACCGATAGATAAAGATGTTCGATTAATATGCTAAAAGGAAGAGATGGAAAAGAAAAAAGAAATATATAATAAGAAAAAAATAATTTGAGATTCTGTCATTTTTTTTTCTCACGTTCCATCCTAATAAAACATATCACCACTTGTACGTAAGGGGCTACTATTTAGGACTATGCATAGGAAAGATTAACAATATACTGATTTATGTTACATTTAAACTTATTCATATCAGTACAGCAAGGAAAACAGGTAGCAGGAAGGGAATTCCAAAGTCTAGCTGTTCGATGGAAGAAACTATTAGAGTAGAAAGATTTCTGGCATTTAGGGGCTGCAACAGTAAAGGGGTGAGATTTTGTTGCTGGGTAAGTTTGTCGGGGATATGTACGTCTAGGAGGCACAAGTCCAACGTGTTCATCAGAGCATATTCCATGAAAATATTTATAAGATAGGCCCAGAAGTGCAACATTGGGGTGATGGAATGCGTGTTAACATTTTAAATATTTAAGTAGTTTTGCAAATCCAAACAATCTAACTCGAATTTTCATATTTATACTATTCGGATTTATTCATGGTTGACCATACTGATTGTTTGACTTATTCAAATTTATAGAAATGTTTTGGAAATCTTCTTCTTCTTCTTCTTCTTCTTCTTGGTTGTCCATCGTTATCCAATGATGAAGATCTTCTGAGTCTGCTGGTGCCTAAATAGTCCAATCCTTGACCAACATGTATAGTCACAGATCGGCCTTTTGAAACAGGTGTCTGGTGAGTATGCCTGGTGAGCATGCCGAGTGAGTATGCCTGGTGAGCATGCCTGGTGAGTATGCCTCCTTGCACGTTTCACTGTATAGTCCTGTATTCATTACTCCTCAATACATCCCTCTCAATGTGAGCAGAGGGAGAGCCAGAGATCCCGGCAGGAAGCAAATTCGTCTAGTGAAGAGAAGTTTATTCGACACCTCTTCAAGAGGATTCTACGCAATAGTCTGTGGCATTCGAATGATGTGCCCAGTCACATGAGTTGGAATTGGATCCTGATGGACTTCACGCTGTAACTGCCTGCTCTCCCTACCACTTTGCGCGCGGCACTCTGTCCTTCCATGTGATTTTTTAAACATCAATTTTCACCCCAAATAAGACACTGCCACTTTGAAGTAGGGGTCTAGTATCGAAGAAATAAGTTGCAGGGGCATTATGAAAGGAGATGAGTAGCAAGATGTTTGTTCACATTACACTTCTGCATATCAGTACTGTTGGGAAAGCAAAGTTCCAAAGTCTTGCAGTTCTAGGGAAGAAAGTAAAAGGCTTTCATACACCTAGGAATCTCTAATGTAAAGGGGTAGGACTAAGTTGCTTGTCGGGTTTGTCGGGGGTAGTCACGTTTAGAAGGTATAAGTGCTTGTAGTTCATCAGAGCATTCACCATTAAATTACTTGTAGAACAAGCAGAGGGATGCAGCATTTCGTCGATGGGGCTGAAGCCTAGATGACAGTTCAGGACCTATCAGTTTGGCGACAATCATTTGAACCCTGTCCATGAGTGAGAAACAAGTAGCAGATGCACCAGCCCAAATGTGACAACAGTATCACATACGGGCGAAAAGTCGCCTTATAGAGGTACAGGATACTTTGAGGCGTAAGTAGTTTTCTAGCACGGTAGAGAGAGCCCACCTTCTTTGCAGCAACCTTGGCAATGTTCTCAATGTATCTATTCAAGTTCATGTTCCCTGTAAACGTTAGGCCGAGGAGTTTAAAGGAAGTACTTTCAGGTAATGTGTTCTTGGCAATTGCTATTGGTGGTAGAGAAGGTTGTAATTATTGAAGGAAACACGCTTAGTCTTGGCGGCATTGAATGTGACCATCAATTTTCGCCCCCATTCCACTACAGATTGGAAGCCATCCTCTTATGTTTCTGCCATTTCCTTAGACATGTGTTCATTTGTTTTCTCCTCGTGCCTCTTATGGAGAGTGGTGTCTTCAGCAAATATACCCATCTCCAAAACAATTTTATAAGGGAGGTCATTTATGAATATCAGGAATAATAAAGGTCCAAGGATATACCCGTGAGATACTCCCGCATTTATATCATATTGTTTAGATGTACACCCGTCGATGACAACTTGGATTTTTCTCTTAATTAAGAAGAATTTAATTACATTATGTATTCTTCCAGCGATACCATATGGTCTAATTTTCCTTAGAAGACCATCGTGCCATACCCTGTACAAAGCCTTATATATATATATATATATATATATATATATATATATATATATATATATATATATATATATATATATCGAGGGCTACCGCTCTACCCTCCTCTGTTTTGTCCAGTGAACGGTATATACGTTCAGAGACTATAGTTCAATGATCTTCTGGAAACATCTTATATAATAACATTAGTTATTATCGATTTATCTGTCTATCTTTCTATTTATCTATCTATCCAGTGATATTGTTAAAATAGTTTAGACTTTATTTATTGTTTAGCTTAAGATATTTACATAAATTAGCTAAGTTAAATAAGCAAAAGGACCTTCAACAGTTGTGTACATGAGAGAGGTCACACTTTAGGAGACGTGTGCTTTTGATGATGACGTAACAGAACTGACCGGTCAAGAGATCAAGACGATTAGATTGAAGAGTTTGAGTTTAGTCACGAAAGTGAGCAGACGTGCTACAAAGCCAGGAAGTGGGGCATGGAAGGAACAAGCATATAGACACGTAATGGAGACCCCCCTGTGAAAACCATTGAGACAGCTGAAAAACTTTTAATTCTAAAAATATAGTGTTGTTCTGTGGTTTCATAAAAGAAGAAAAACAGGTGTCTCAATCGGTTATGGTTTTAGTCGTTGCAGTGAAGACAGAACTCCGAATAAAGAAAGGGTATAAAGCATGCCTCTATATTCTTCTTCTGATAAAATATGATATCTTTATGTAAATGCGAACTGTAATATATTCCCGTGTGATAACTCCTCTATACAACAGTCTATACGTCGATTATATATCACCCTTTTAATACAACAATATGAAAGGTCTCCAGACTTTTTATATGGTGGCTATAGATCGTCCAAGACTCACATCCATATAAAAGTATGGTGATGTATACTGCTCTGAAAACTAGCATTTTGGTGTGGAGTATGTTGTTTTGAAAACAGGACTACATTATAAACCATTCACATCTCGATTGCATAGTTTTTGACATTTATTAGAATTTTTCTTTTTTTAAATATTTTAATTTTATTGATTTTTATCCTTCGATGAAAAGAATCTGTCTTTGAAAATCTATGGGTTAAGGATTTATTTCCTTATAATTCCTTGTTTGAATTTTTGATCGATAAATCAATATAATAATTTTTTCATAGATTTTCATCCTCAATTTTCCCAAGACTTGTAACATACAAAACGTTTTCCAAAAAATTAAATTTGGTTTGTCATTTATAAGTTATTAGCAAAGATACCCGCGCTTCACGCGGGACTTTTCTGTACGCGGGCTTCCTTGCAGTAAGTGGCTGGCGTAAGAACCGCACCAAATATGATCTTAACAATTGATTTTGATTACAAAAAATGGTATACACTATCTCTAGGTCGGAAACCATTATAATGTCAGGTTTGGTCATGATCGGCCCAGTTGTGGGGGCTGTAGGAGAGCATATGTGCAAAGTCTTTGACCTTGACCTTTGACCTTTATCTTAGAAAATAGTGTACACCCTCCCTAGGTGGGAGACCGTCATCATGCTAGGTTTAATCATGATCGGTCCAATGGTGAGAACTGTAGGAAGTTGTGCACACACACACAGACACACACGCACACACACATACACACACATACACACACAAACACACACACACAAACACACACAAACACAAACACACATACAAACACACACACAAACACACACACAAACGCACATACATACAAACGCTACTACTTTATATATAGATAAACTTTGATGAGAACTTTTCCTTAACGTCACTCCAGAAAGAGGGAAGACTTTTCAGTCTCTTTCTCATAACGGACCGCTTACAACTCAGACATGTAAAATACAGCTATTAAAATTTCATGTTAACACTATCAAGCGCTAGTCCACCATCTTTTAAATTCTAAGCCTCTTTTTCTGACCAACAGATTGGATTTAGGTTTGTTCTACTACTGATATTTTAATTGCCATCTCTGAACGCATATGCTAAGCATTGGATAAGACAGGGGAAGCTACAGTTGTCTCCCTTTAATGTATGCAAAACCTTTGACAAGGTTTGGCAGGAAAGGCTTTTCATGAAAATTAAATCCTATGATGCTTCTAGACAAATTCCTAACATAATGAGATTCTTCATAGACAAAAGAAAACTCCAAGTTGTTCAAGATGATCGCACGTCGACACAACATGATATTAATTCGGATATGCCCAGGGGTCGGTGCATACCTTTATTCCTTCTGATATTCATAAATCACCTTCCTTGATAAAATCGTGTCTACGATGGGTATTGTTTCTGATGCATCTACCGCTAGTCTCTCACTAGTAGAGATAAAATATAAAGAGTTTAAAATCTTATAGGTTCCACACTGTCGGCCAAGCTCTAACCTCTGCCCCATCGCTGCAATCCTCTATCCTTGTGTCTATTTTACAATTACCTTAATGAAATGTACACAAACGAACTCATAGTACTTGTGCTCAAGCGACGACATATCCCTGAGTAACCCGACAAGCAGCAATATCCCACCCCTTCACTTTTGAGGACTATAGATGTTGGAAAACTTTCTACTTTAATAGTTTCTTCCCTCTAAGTGTTAGATTTGGAATTCCTGCCTTGCTTCCTGCTTCTCTGAGTGTATTCGTTCGCAGAAATTAAAATGTAATGTGAACAAATATCTCGCTGCTTAACTCCCAATAGTCTGAAATAGTAGCTTCTTTACGTTCGCAGAGGGAATATACTTTGTTTAAAGCGAAACAAAAGAACAAAAAACAAAAAAAAAACAAAAATAAATAAAAAATAAATAAATATAAACAAAACAAAAAAAACAAAAAATAAAAAATAAAAAAACAAAAACAAAAAACAAAAAACAAAAAAATAAATATAAACAAATAAAATACACTACGTGTTTAGTTTTAATTCTTGCGTTCAGTTCTGCCTCGAAATATTAAAACCGTCATCTTTGACGACAGGCTTATAATCAGTTGGCCACCATTTCGTTTAAGTTTCTTCAATTATGGTTTAAGAATTCAATTCTGTAGACGTCATTTACTTTTTGGTTAAACGTACAGCGAATTTGATAAGAGAATAAGAATGTATAAAAGATAAGAGAAAGATGAAAAAATGGATAGGAAAAAGAAAAGGCGAGAGAGAGAGAGAGAGAGAGAGACGCCAAAATGACGAAAAATAAACGAATTCGATACACTTAAGATGGCGCTGGAAATCAATTTGGAAAAATATTGTTCTAAAAATGGAACTACGTGAGGAAATACAAAAAAGGATGATGGCAAAATTTATGAAAGACTGAGTTAAATTGGAAACAATTATAAATGAGGAGAAGAAAGAGCACACACAGACACACACATGCACAGACACAAACACACACAAACACACACACACATACACACACACAAACACACACACACACACGCACATACACAAACACATATATATATATGATTAATATATATATTATTACTTTTATTTTTATTCTTTATGTAAATACAGTCATATCTTGCTACGATGTGCAGACCGTTTCAATCATATTTTATTTCACCAGGAAGAAAAATTAAAATACAAAAATTAAAAAGGTTCCAGACCTTTTTAAATTTTGAGGAGAGAAAATATGCCATGACTGGCGCGAAGCAAAGCTAAGGTTCTTCAAAATTATTTTAGCAAAACATTCTTATTTTAAACTAGCAGGGAGACCCGACGTTGCCTGGGATTGAATGATGATTTACAAATGTTTCACACTCCAATATTTTTATTGTTATCGAAATCGACGAAATCGATCATTTTTCAATCAAATCGATTGATTGCCTACTCTAGTCGGGAACCCATCTCCGTGAACCAGGAGGAAGGTTCGTATGCCTCTCCACAGTCACTTAGTCCACAGTACATCGTAGTTTACACTGCAATGTAGACTACAACGTATTGTGGATGAATAAAATTTTAAATACAAAAAGTCAAGTATCATGCTTCAATCGTGCTCTAAACAGAAACATTCATTTTGAATGCGCCTCTGTCATATCAAAGAACCTACTGTTGATTTCATACACGTTACCTTACTTCTTGTGTGTGATAATAAACCTTCTCAAATGCACGTGTGATGTTAAGCTGTGCAGGTGTAAACTTTGGACAAAATCGTCTGTTTGGGGTTTTCAGTGGATTATTTCGATTATCGATTATCGATGCTCATCGAAGACATTCCGAAACAAAACTTATGTAAGCGCACAAATATTTTTGCGTGAAATTTCATAAAAATCGGCCCAGCTGTTTTCGAGTCCATAGGGAACGAACTCACAGACACACAGGCCAATCTCTTTTATATAATAATAGAGATTGATTAAAAGATGACACGGAATAGAAATTCCTGGCATCAAGACAACGCAGTCATTCATCAATGAAAACAACATAAAACGAAGACGATTTAAATTTGGCAAAAATAAATTTATAAAAAAAACAAAAAAAAAAAAATGGAAAATGAGAAAAAAAAATCGATATACCGATTTGCGGTAAGAAGCGAAAGTAAAATCGATAAAAAAATACGAAAATTTCGAAGAATAAATTGGGAAAAATATTTAAATTACTACTTACAAATTTCAATGAAAAGAAACCAGTTGAGAGCGCAAGTGAAAATAGAAAAAAAAAAAAAAATGTGGCTTTCCCTGGAATCTGAGTGACAATAAACCTGTTCAATATTCCCGTATTTTTTCTTTCATTTTCAATAAAGGTCTGCTATCACTCCTTGTTTTTTCCACTCTCCTTTTACGATTGACAATTGTCGATTACGGTTTTACTAAATATGTACGACCAAAATTATTCCCGATCATTATACGACTGGCTGCTCCTGCTGTTTGCCATATAGAAGCAACTTGTAAAGTTGCTTAATCAGCAGGAACCGAATCGAACAATTTAGTCGTGCCGGATTTTGATCGTACATTTTGACCATACGTAATGGAATTTACTAAAATTGTACGACTAAATTATACGACTATTTGCTCCTGCTGCTGTTTTGCTATTAAAACAATTTTAATACGGACGACCTACTGGGTTAATCAGTGCAAAAAAAAAAATTGTATTATCTTCTTCTCTATCTATTCTTTCTTCTTCTATTCTTCTTCTATCTATTCTATCTATCTTCTATCTTTCTTTCTATCTATCTATCTATCTATCTTCTTCTTCTTCTTCTTCTTCTATCTATCTTCTTCTATCTATCTTCTATTCTATCTATCTATATACATAAAATGAACTCATTTTTTCCCGTCTGATTTTGACATTAATACGATTAAAAATCAAGATATTTCAGGCAAATATAATATGCACAAACGGCAGAACAATATCTGAAGTGTGTTATAGGCTTATTATTTCTCAAATTCCTCGATAATCTTAGATTTCTATACTTTTTCTGCTGAGAAGTCACGGCCAAAATCGGTTAAGATCAATGGAAGTGGTAAAATATTTTCTCTCTAATAAATTCCTCCTCCCCCTGCCACCACTTAACACCGTTTGGGGATCGTTCACAAGGAACAGTTGAGAAGAGAACACCGGTTTGGCTTCGTAGTTCTTTCATGTGAAGTTATTTAAAATCACTGAACAAAGCTGCAGTGCTCTGTGGCGTAGTGGTTAGCGTGCTGGACAATTCACATTATATTTTCACGTTCGCGCCGACCTACCGTAGTCGTTTTTTTTTTTTTTTCCTAAACAACTGGAATGGACTTTTCTTGGTGGTCGAACTGTTAACGTTGCAGATGTTTTTTTTTTTTGTTTTTTTTTCACACTTTATTTTCTTACTTTTACTCATGACTCCGGGTTTGATCCTTCCTACTTACCTACCATAACATTTTTTAAAACTCCCTCCCCGTCCCGGAAACAAACACTCGGGCAACGCCGGGTACCCCCGCTAGTCTTCTATCTATATACATAAAATGAACTCATTTTTTCCCGTCTGATTTTGACATTAATACGATTAAAAATCAAGATATTTCAGGCAAATATAATATGCACAAACGGCAGAACAATATCTGAAGTGTGTTATAGGCTTATTATTTCTCAAATTCCTCGATAATCTTAGATTTCTATACTTTTTCTGCTGAGAAGTCACGGCCAAAATCGGTTAAGATCAATGGAAGTGGTAAAATATTTTCTCTCTAATAAATTCCTCCTCCCCCTGCCACCACTTAACACCGTTTGGGGATCGTTCACAAGGAACAGTTGAGAAGAGAACACCGGTTTGGCTTCGTAGTTCTTTCATGTGAAGTTATTTAAAATCACTGAACAAAGCTGCAGTGCTCTGTGGCGTAGTGGTTAGCGTGCTGGACAATTCACATTATATTTTCACGTTCGCGCCGACCTACCGTAGTCGTTTTTTTTTTTTTTTCCTAAACAACTGGAATGGACTTTTCTTGGTGGTCGAACTGTTAACGTTGCAGATGTTTTTTTTTTTTGTTTTTTTTTCACACTTTATTTTCTTACTTTTACTCATGACTCCGGGTTTGATCCTTCCTACTTACCTACCATAACATTTTTAAAAACTCCCTCCCCGTCCCGGAAACAAACACTCGGGCAACGCCGGGTACCCCCGCTAGTTAAAAATAAACAATACAACGAATTTACTTTCAGTTTCAGTCGGGGTTATTTTTGGCAAATACATTTTTAGCTTCATACCTAAAGATACTTGCAAAATAATACTATTTTTTAAATAGTATCTCTTAAGCTAGAAAATAAACAACATAAATAAAAGTACAACTATTTATGAGTTGTTAGATATTTCAAATTTTGTTATAAATTTTCGTTTCAAAGTTTTAGAATATACAGTAACGTCCAAAACTAAGGAAAAAAATTTTAAAACCTAATATTTGTTAGAAATAACAACTGTAAAAAGCAGAAACTTTGACGACTGGTAGTCGTTATCATCCATAATAACATAATAAAATTTGAATCATTTGCAAAGGATAGAAAAAGAATTATAACAATTATTTATTTATTTTCAAAATACGAACGTTCAAAAGTAAGGGACAAAATTAAAAAAAAACCCAAAAAACAATATAAAAACCCAAAATAAACAATAAAATATATGTACAATCAATATTTAGTAAATGAACCCTTGCTCTCAATGACAACTGCATATCTTCGATTACAAGAACGAATCAGTTCTTGACAATCCTCGATACTAAGTTTAGACCATTCTTCTTGAAGCTTCACCCACAAATTCTCCGTGTTAGTGGGATTTCTTTCCATAACTTTCACTCCTAAGGTCTTCCAAAGATTTTTTATTGGATTTAAGTCAGGACTTTGCGGTGGCCGATCCATAACTGCGAAATCTTGCTCGCTAGGGTGACTCATTACCACCTTTGCCTTGTGACATGGGGCATTATCTTCCATAAAGGTAACCCTATCGAAATCTGAATTCTGTATGATTGGCACAACATGATCTTGAACAATATTTTTATAGATCTGCGCGTTTACACGAGTTTGTAACCGGACAAGAGGCGTTAGTACACTTTGCACTTAATCTTTCACCAATACGTCTCTTTACATTGTTTTTTCCATCATCTCCAAATAAATTAAACTTGCTTTCATCACTGAAAAATACTTTTGCCTCAATTTTCATATTTCCAAATTACATACGTGTTTGCAAACTCTAATCTAAGCTAGTAATAATGATAAAATAATAAATATTTTATCGATTTAAAACAACCAGTGAAGCTAAAATCGATAGATCGTCACCCACAAGTATATTTTTGCGTTTATGGAAAATATACCTACACATTTAACATGTGTGTTTTTACGGTAATAAGATAAAAAAAAAAATACAACTATATAGATTATTATATATTATATATTTAGAGATTTATAAAGAATCGGAATCAGTAATTTTATCGGAATCGGGAAATATATTGGAATCGTTCCATCACTAATATACATACACAGGGTGCCCCCCCCCAAAAGCATTTTATAGTCAACGGAGAAAAAAGGCCAAATAACCTAGTGTTTTGATGTGATGTTTTGAATATAATAAACTAGTTATGACCAAAGTTTCATTTCATTCGGACAAAACACTGAAACGGTGCCTAATTAGAGTTGGGCCCGTTTTGGGGGGTCACCCTATATATATATATATATATATATATATATATATATATACAGAGAAAGAGAGAGAGAGAGAGAGAGAGAGAGAGAAAGAGAGAGAGAAGTCACATTCAGAATATTGTTTTGTCTTACTTTATATGCCTGTTTGTTTAATCTTTAAAAGAAATGATTCAACTATTTATCTCGGTCACTGGAGGCCTAAGCGACTGCATCATCATAATCATCATCATCATCATCATGATCGTTCGAGTTGTTGTTTTTTTAAAAATGCATCTAGAAAAATAATCAATCATATTTTAAAACTGAATTTCTTTTTCTCCCTAAAGGCAAGCTTTGTGTTATACATACTGATGCAAATAGCATGGCGCTTCGGTTGACAACAGCAAACGGATCAAAATAACGTGAAAAAGAAAGAACAAAATAAATGCGGTCCTCACTTGATAGCAGGTGCCCGCGGCGTCGAAAGTTTAAATAAAGTCGACTGTCAATCATGTGTAGAACTTCGACAATTTAAAGACACGCATACACACATACAGGTCGCTACTATGTTGCATTTTATTAAAAAAACAAACAAACAAACAAAAAACAAACAAACTTATATTCATCTTCCAAAAAGATGTATTACTACTGATACACAATAATTTGGTGTCAGAATGATAAGGGAAATCCTAGGTAAAGAGATGTTTGTTCAGATTACATTTAAATTTTTGTATATTGGTACATGTGGCAAAACAAGAAGCAGGAAAGGAATTCCAAAACGAACAGTTTGCAAAAAGAGGCTCTTAGAGTATACATTTTTTCCGGCCACTTGGGACCACCACAATGCAGTAAGTTTGCCGAAGCTCATCCCGTGGAAGTTGTATGCATACACCCTTTTCATTGTTATAACAGGCTAAAAGAAAGTTGAGAAGAATATATATATATATATATATATATATATATATATATATATATATATATATATATATAAATATATGTGTGTGTGTGTGTGTGTGTGTGTATATACAGTGGGTGCAATAAGTTAATTTATTTTTATTACACGTAAACAAAAACAATAACAGAGTGCTATTCTAATGTATTTTTGTATGATTTTTCATACGAGATGCGTATTTATAATACAAAAATTGATCAGAAGAGCACTTCGTTATTGTTTTTGTATTCGTGTAATAAAAATAAATGAATTGGTTGATTTGTATCGGATACTTATTGCATCCACTGTATATATATATATATATATATATATATATATATATATATATATATATATATATATATATATATATATATATATATATATAAAGCTGTCCTAACAAAATATATACTTCCTTTCAATTGTTCTAACTTGTTCAATTTATGGAGTTTGACTTGCAAAAAAGATTGATAGAAGAGTAGTATATATATGTATGTATATATATATATATATATATATATATATATATATATATATATATATATATATATATATATATATATATATGATTAGTTTTTTTTGGAAAAAGAATTCCAGCAGAGTGCTCAATTAAAAGGAAAATCCAAATTTTAAGACTTTCTGTACACAAAATATATATATATATATATATATATATATATAAAGCTGAACGTCTGTGTGTGTGTCTGGTCACGAATAGGCCACCTTCGTGGCCTTCGGGCCAAGGTCAAAGTGTAGTATCTGTTCCGGCAGATACTGCAAGCAAAGACAATATGTGAGGGCGACCCCACAGATAAGACCTTGGTCAATGTAGGGGAAACCCTTCATACCAATTGTCACTATCCAGCTCCCCAACTCCCCGGGGAGTTGGTCCCCATTTCCCCTTCACTCCTCACATTAAAAATCGGCCTTGTGCCTAATTTGCTCAGTGGGGGAGCAAATAAATACCTCAAAGTGTAGTATCTGTTCCGGCAGATACTGCAAGCAAAGACCATATGTGGGGGCAATCCCACAGATAAGACATTGGTCAATGTAGGGGCAACCCTTCATACCAATTGTCACTATCCAGGTCCATTACTCCCCGGGGAGTTGGTCCCCATTTCCCCTTCACTCTTCACATTAACAATCGGCCTTGTGCCTAATTTGCTCGGTGGGGGAGCAAATAAATGTCTGGTCACGAATAGGCTCCTATATGGTTGACTATTTTAAAAAAACTGATCACATATAATGATAGAATATGTATCGAGACACAGGAATGGATATGTTTGATCTGGCATAATGATCATTCATTACAATTGTGGAGTCTGCGTTCGCGCCTGGTCCACAAAGTACAGAAATAAAAAAATTAAAAATTAAAAAAAAAAAAAACGTTTACAAGTGTTTTTGATATAGATGTACATAATACTTTGATAAGTATGTTTTAACTTAAATAGAGATGGTAAAATAAAATTGTGGGGTCTTCGTTCGCGCCTGGCCTTCATAGAATGAAAATAGGCACACACTTTAATAAAGACTGTTCATATCTATCTGCATAAGTATACTTTGATAATTATGTTTCAGTTTGAAGAAATATGGTATAATAAAATTATGGGGTGTTCGTTCGCGCCTGACCTTCATAGAATGGAAATATGTCACAAAGTTTAGCAATGTTTTTTAATATAGATCCACAGAATATTGTGATAAGTGTTTCAGTATGAACAGGTATGGTATAATAAATTATGGGGTTTATCCATTTTATTTTTACTTTCATCATATTTTGCTTTGGTTTTGATACCCCCAAATTCGAAGCTATCTCTTTACAACCCTTCCTTTTCATAACCTATGATACTTTCATAAATCAGAGTCCATTTTCTGTAGGCTGTTTTTGAACTCAGTCAACGACGGGTACTTTTGCTAGTATATATATATATATATATATATATATATATATATATATATATATATTGTAGAACCCTGGGATACAGGTTTTCAGGTTACGCTGTGGATTACGATATTTTTACGGCCCCTTGTTACGGCATTTGTCCTGCCTTACGGTATTATTTATAATGTTATTTGATTATATACATATGTATTATATATTGTGTACTGTATTTTGTTGCTAATTTTTAATGTCGTCTCCCGGGGATCCACTGTATATATGCATTTTATGATAAACATTTATATATCGACGGCAATATTGACAAAAACATATAAAATATAAAATATATTGAAATCGCTCCAGACAATGCATTGAGCCACTTAATATAAGATGCTAACAATAACGAAATATGATTATCGTTTAAACGGGAGATACGTAATCGCCTCGGACTTGGAGGAAGGCGGCATACACTGTCCGGGGCTTAAACGCTCTTCTTCTTCTTCTTCTTTTTCTTCTTCTTCTCCTTCTTTTTCTTCTTCTTTTTCTTCTTCTTTTTCTTCTTCATGTATCAGGTCTCTTTTCGTATTCATCGCTGATCATAGCTCACTAGTTCCGTTTATATTCGGACCGTTTTCAACCGAGCAACGCCGGGCAATGCCGGGCAACACCGGGCACCTAGGCTGCTAATAATAATAATAATAATAATAATAATAATAATAATAATAATAATAATGATGATGATGATGATGATGATGATGATGATGATGATGATGATAATAATAATAATAATAATAATAATAATAAGAAGAAGAATAGGAAGACGAAGGAAAAGAAGACAAAGAAAGAGAAGACGAAGAAAAAGAAGAAGAAAAAAGAAGAAAAAAAACGCAATCCGTATACCTAATCTCAAAATCCATTTCAACAATAAACACTATTCAAAAATACTGCACAATTATTTGCAAGTGCGTGTGCCGCCATTACGATGTACGGGCGTGCATATATTTTGGTCTGTTTGTTTTTCTTATTCATAATCTTCAGAGTGGCGTTTTGGCTTTGACCCGTGGCTGAAAAATCGAACGACTTGTCAAAATGGAAGAGAAGGAGACACAGCGAGAGATCATTGTTTTTGTTTTTGTTTTTGTTGTTCATAGGATGCACCGCTGGGTCATACGTACGTCGTCAAAGAGTCGCCGAAGAAAAAAAAAAAAAAAAACAGTTTCCTCTGTGTGTAAATTTATACTAATTCGCTATTGTACGTTCTCTCTTTCTTTCTTTCATTCTTTTACTCTCTCTTTTTTTTATCTCATCTCTCTCACTCATTTTTGTCTTCTTTCTTTCTTTTACCCTTCATCGGTTTTTCTCGGCCCCTTTTTTTTTTCTTTTTTACTCTTTCCTTCCTTCTCTCTATATCTACAGTGTGGAACGATAAATTTGTCGCCATAAAGAAAACAAATTTGCAGCTTTATTTTAAAACTTTTATTTAAAAAAAAAATCAACCTAAGTAACTTAATTATTTAGTAGAGCTGACATCTTATCAGTAAGGTAAATAAATTAAACAAGTATTTAAATTATTAAATAAATATAAAAACACAAAAATGAAACCACAATCATAAATTAATTAAAATAAGAAATACGAAATAAGTTACCTTCAAAATTAATCGAAGAAAGCGAAGGGAGAGGGCGTGAGTTCGCTGCTTGTCTTAGTACAATCAGAAATTGTATATATTTTTATATTTATGTATTTTGTGTCTGATGATAAGCTATTTTGGAATATCGTTTAACGAAATAATGTTTAAGCTTGTCGAAATGGTTAAGAAACGGTTGTAATACTAATGAAGTAAATCTTATAATAAACCTGTTGTAATATATCGTTGTCTTGGGTATTGCGAAATTATAATATATATATATATATATATTTATATATATATATATAATAAAATTTTTGGATTTTACCGTCATTGGATAATTTACCTTTCACCAGACTATCCATTCACGTGATCACCTTTTTCTTCACCATATTCCCTCTGCTTCACATTTTGTTATCAAGTAAGATCTTTGACTTACTTGCAGTTTCATCAAATACTTTTGTATGCAAAATCCGATCCAGCATTTTGCTAATTCCTATTTAGGCATTTTCCTGGAGCAATTATCCTCTGTTTATATAATGCGTCCGGTAAAAAAAGTTTTTTTATATGTAGGTCCGGTGGATCTGTTTATTGATAAACATATAAATTGATATATTTAATATTTTTTTATAATTTATATAATCATAGAACATTCAAATTCCACTCTAAAATAACTTTCAAATTGTTGATAAAATTAAAAATTAAAAAATTTGGTTTCCATACCAGCTGATTGTCGGAAAATATTATTCTGAAGTATATATATATATATATATATATATATATATATATATATATATATATATATATATATATATATATATATATATATATATATATATATATATAATTACGTCAGCCCTTTTAAGAAACTCGGTTCTCAACGTTGAGCGCTTTACAGTTGAAATAAAGTCGGTCAATTTAGCTAGCATGCGCAAATGATGATATTTAATCATTAGATCACTCTGACAGACGTTATGACATTTAAAAAAAATGTTTATGTGGCCGTGTGGATTTGGTCCTTGCTAATGGAGTCAGAGATGGCTTCGTCGCCGGGTTCGAATAGCCCCTAAATTCTTACTGACTGTTCCCCCTTGTAAATGGCAATCGCTTTTACGTTTATTCCTTGCTAATTAAATGAATGAATGAATGACTAATGCTCTCGTGGATAAAAGACAGAGCATATATGAAATCTAATATATATATATATATATATATATATATATATATATATATATATATATATATATATATATATATAAAAAAAGTTGAGTTTTGTTTTTTCGCTCTTACAGTGATATTAGCGGCCTACTTTTTCTGTATAAAAATAATTTAAACGAACTTTTTAATATACAGTAGAACCCCAGTATACGATGACCCTAAGATAAGTTTTTTTTCAGGTTACGATGTGGAATACAATGTTTTTCCTGCCCCTAGTTACAGTTTTTCTTCGTCTTACGGTTTTATTTCTAATGTTATTTTATTATATAGAGGTGTATTATATACTGTACTGTATTTTGTTACTAATTTTTAATGCCGTATCCTGAGGCTCTACTGAACTCAGACATGGAATGCGAACGACTATATAAAGGTTAACTAATTTGCATATTGCCTTGAAAAACAAAGAAGGAAACAGGCAATAGAACTCTTTCACCCTCTGAAAATGAACTTTTGCCGTCCGAAAATATTGTAATATAAATATCTTTTTAGGAGTACAGAATTTAATAACTTTATTTTTATATAGTAAAGTTCACAATATGGAAACAATAATAATTGTTACATAGGGTCTTAATGATAAAGTGAATCCCTTTATCCAGAAAGCACTTAACTTTTTCAATAAAATATCGTAAAATCTACTATAAAAAATGAAGTTTCTAATTTAAAAAGTTCAGAAACTTTAGTGGATAAATGTCCTGATTACCTTCGCTTACTTTGGCCAGGTATCATAAGTGATTGTTTTGCCAAACAAATTTCACTGGTTGTCCAACAGTGCTATTTTACGTCGAGCCTTCGTGTTGTTGTTTTTTTCCACAAGAACTTTGTGTTCTTCTCTCCGAAAATTTTTTTTGACCATCATAATAATTCTATTGTTTATTTATTTAAATATAGATGTGGAATGCACTACGTTGGGCAGACATCACACATTTTGGATTCCTGTATCGAATAACACATCCCATTCAAAATTTGATATGCAAATTATGCACCATCAGATGTTTTGTGTGATAACTATGGTTCAGGTATTTATGGGCACTTAATTAATAACGGTGTTTGTTTTTTAAACTTCAGTGTTGACTTGTTCTCTGTTTTAAGCAGGTTATACTGTACCTTTCACCTGAAAATTTTAGAAACTATATTAACGTTCTGGAAACCTAATCTTTGCAAACGAAGAGAAAATCTTTTAGGACTTAATGTAGTTTGTATCTGATTCTTTCCTTGTTATTTTTCACCATTTCACCCTGCCATATTTCTATCTCATATTTCTTTTTCTTAATCGTTATTTACCTCGATTTTAGCTCTGCAAAACCGATCAGCTAGCATTTCGGTTTTTATTTTTAATTCATCATGATTAAGAGATTTGGTGTGTGTACACACACAGACACACACACACACACACACACACACACACACACACACACACACACACATATATATATATATATATATATATATATATATATCGTCAAGGGTGTGAGTTCCATTATAGAAGCATTGATTAAATTTGAATAAAATAAAATACACATCAAGTTCACTTGAAAGCCAAATCACAACGCAATATTATGAAAATAAACAAATATTTTTATTGCTTGAAAGTTATAATTTAAATATATTTCGAAGTCAAGCTCCATCCTCAGTATGTTGTTTTCTTCGACTCCGAAATATATTTAAATTATAAATTCAAGCAATAAAAATATTTGTTTATTTTCCTCATATTGCGTTGTGGTTTGGCTTTCAAGCGCACTTGATGCGCATATATATATATATATATATATATATATATATATATATATATATATATATATATGTGGGGGTGCATTAGTGGTACAGAGTCCGTATGTGTGGGATGTTGACATAAATAAGCTAGAACTGTATAATCACATGGCCAGTGAAATCTTCCATTAGTAAACTTGTGCTATCCATGCCAACATTAAATTAAATTATATTAAATCGCAAAATTAATTCTTCCGTGAAGGACAGGAACACATCAATCGACTTGAACAATTTTTCAATTTGGATATCATAAAAGATATTAGTTTGGCTTTGGTAGAGAGGAATTTGCAGAAAAAGGATTGCTAATTTAAAACATAAATATTTGAATTATCGTATCAATTTTTTTAAAAAATTTAATTAAAATATTCCCAAAAGTTTGCTAATTATATTAATTCTTTAACCAAGCTAAAAAATACAAAAAAAAAAATGTTTTTTATCAAACGATTAACTTCATTAATTTTATTTTTATAAGAGGCATTAGAGATCAAGCCGATTAATTTTCTTTGAACATTCTATGGATGCAACGAATATTACGCTTATGATCTTCCATAATTAAAAAAAGGGAGATAATTCAAGTAATTAGTGATTTAATTATAATTTAAACATAGTCCAAAAATGGTCACTAATCTAATCCGCCTAGCACTATCAACCAAACTCCAACTCCTGCCCCATCACCGCAATGTTGCGTCCCTCTGTCTCTTTTATATGCATTTTAATCGAATGCGTTTTTACAAACTCATCATATTTGTGCCCCCCCCTCGTCGTAAATATACTGACTTACCCGATAAGCAGCCAAATCTCACCCTTTCACTATAGAGGTTCATAGATGCCGGAAAGCCTTCTACTCTAACAGTTTCTTTCTATGAATTTTTGGATTTTGGAACTCCCTCCCTGTTTTCTGGTTCCATGACTGTATTGACAGGTTCAAATTTAAATTTAATCCGAACAGACATCTTGCTTCTCAGCTCTCCACATAGGTCCCCTATGAGACATCTCAAATAGAAGCCCCTTACGTCCGAGTGTTGCATATTATTGAAAGCATATATAATTTTCTAGCTTGCACTTTGCAAATGCTTGCTAAAATTCTATATACACCTGGCAATTCTTTGTCGTTTTTCTTCCAAATAGAAAAAGACGAATTTATCAACAAAGAAGTTCATATACAATTAACTTTTGTCCATCGAGAGAGAGAGAGAGAGAGAGAGAGAGAGAGAGAAAGAGAGAGAGAGAGAGACTTTTAGTCGTACGGGCTCGTTTGTGTGTGTGGAGGCGACGATGAAGAAATGTCAGTCACACTAGACAGGTGTCCATCTTCTGTTTTCTCTTTTTCATCTATGTCTGTCTTATATTACCATTAACCGACATTCTTGGAATGTAAATATTAAGATATTATAGTTTTCTCTTTTTTTTGGGTGGGTGGGTGGGTGGAGGGGTCACACAATTCATAACCTCTCAATCTTGAATGTAAACATTTCCTTGTTCTCGGTGATAATTACAATTCCGGTCATATTACGGGACACAAGAATGTAGATCAAAAATCCATTTGGAATGTGTATGTGTGCACACCTCTGATTTTATCGGCGTCACCCCAGCTCTATATCCAGCACAAGTGACAAGATTACTTGTTTGAGGTAAAAATATTTATTTATGGTGTTTTTTATATGTATAAAAATTCGAGAATAATAATAATAATAATAATAATAATAATAATAATAATAATTATAATAATAACAACAACAACAACAACAATAATAATAATAATAATAATAATAATAATAATAATAATAATAATAATTGCAACAGATTTTTAACAAAAAGAAAGCGGAAAATCACACAGAACCAAGAAAACAAATACCGCAAAATTGTAAGTTAACAACACCCCATCAAAACATTCATTAGATGAAGGCCAAGAGGACAGCAACCTCGGGGAAGTTTTCCCATCAAAATCTGAGTGAAAATGTTATACCGGCCTTCCTTGAACAAAGGAATTTACACCGATTAGCACTATAAATAGCGCTAGTAATTCCAACACCGGTGAGAGAGATGCGACTGCACTTCAACTGCTAGCCGAGTGCCCAACAGATATACACGCTTTCCTATCTTTGTACATTATTGTTAATACACTTGTTCCTTAACCGAACCTCGACTTGATTGTTCTTATTTTCACTGTTGTTTCACGACACAACAGAAAACCAATGGCCATTGCCAGCGAGACGCCAATGTTAAGCAGCTATTGCAACTTAATTTGCAAAGGTTATCGAAAGACGTGAAAAGTACTGGAAATATGCGAGGAGGTGTTTTCACGCACATTTAAAGGAAACCTTATTTCTGATGATGACCTGTATAAGAATTCTTAGTGAGTAAAATAATAATAAACTACTTGTTGGTTATTTGTCACGCATAGAGTGAGTATTTTGTCACGCATAGAGTGAGTATTTTGTCACGCATAGAGTGAGTATTTTGTCACGCATAGAGTGAGTATCTTGCCCGCCACCACTGAACACTGAAACAATACAAAGTTTCTCATGAATGAGGAAAGACAGAAATTAAGGGTCCGTGGACCAGTCTCTAATAGAACGAGGGAAAACAAAATTAGGTCCTGTGCCTTCATCTATGCAAAATAAGACGAAGTAGATTTAAGAGTCTGCATGTTTATCCCTAACATATGAAGCGAAGCAGAATCAAGCGTATGTGTCCCAATCTCTGAGAAATACAGCGAAAGAGAATAAGGGCCTATACCTCCATCTCGTAAAAATGAGGCGAAAAATAATTAAGGGCCTTATCGCAATCTGTAGAAAAATAAGGCGAAGTGGAATCAATGGCCTGTACCCCTATGTCTGGTAAAGCGAGACGGGGCAAAATAAAGGGTTCTTACTTTGACCCTTAAAGAGTGAGTCGGAGCAGAATTGAAACCTCCACTCCCATCTCTGAAAATAAAATCCATCATGAGATTGCAACGAAGAAGAAAGTGTAGAGGCCAATCAAATTGCAAATGCGTTTCTGCAGTTTATCAAGATCATTCAAATGGGACACACGTTCACCAGTCGAAATATAACGACAACACTCCATATATGGGCTAGTATACATGGATAGTAAATTGTAGAGATAGAGAATAGCCTAATTTATTAATATTCTCCGGCGCCTTGACTCTGGGAGTAGGGAACACCCACTTCCCCATCTTCTTTATTTATGTCGTTTATTATTTACGTCATCTATGATAAACGCTTCCGGTTACGTTGTATCAACTATTACTCACCTCTTTTTCTTTATTCACGTCGTTTATTTATTTGTGCTATGGTTTTAACCTTCTCAACTTATGGATCAACTACTACTACTACTACTACTACTACTACTACTACTACTACTACTACTGCTGCTGCTCTCATTTCGTCTTTATTTACGTTGTCTATTAATAAAAATACATTACTATCTTCAAATTATATTGCTACAACTATTAATTCTTAACCTTTTCTGTATTGAGGTCGTTTAAAAGTTTACTTAATCTTCTTAGCCTTTCTACCTTGTCGTACTACTTATACTCTTAATCTTCGTTTTTATTTACGTTGTCTATTTATTTACGCAATGTCCTTAACCTAACCAAATTATATTGCTACTACTATTAATACTTTAGTTTTTCTTTATTGAAGTTGTTTAATAATTTACGTAATCTTCTAATCTTTATACCTCGTCGTACTACTAATATACGTTTTTATTTACGTTGTCTATTTATTTACGCAATGTCCTTAACTTAATCAAACCATATTGCTACTACTTTTTAGACGTCATTTTTATTTATTTATTGAGGCCGTTTTAAAATTTGCGTAATCTTCTTATGCCTTTACCTTGTCGTAGTACTACTGATATTACTCTCATTTTCTTCTTTATTTACGTTGTCTATTAATTTACGCAATGCCCTTAACCTAATCAACCTACTACTATCTATGCTTTACTATTTTTGAGGTTGTTTAATTATTTACGTAATCTGTTTACCCATATATCTCATGCTGCTGCTACTACTACTACTACTACTACTACTACTACTACTACTACTACCAATGTCATTTTGCTTCATTATGTCGAAGGACGGAGTATTGCTGTCACATCTGGACAGGAGCTGCTAGAAAGACCTTATTCTGCCTTAACAGATTCAAAATAGACTTCGTAGCCTAGTTGGGGATGCTCTTTGCTCTCGCTATAACCTCTTTCCCACAGAAGAGATGTTGCGAGCCTGTCTCTGTTTTATCGTAATTTTCATGGCAAGTGCTCGTCTGAGCTCCAATCTATGGTCCCCCTTCGCCAACCATTCACGAGAAACACTCGTCTAGCTGTAAACACTATCAATAATTTCCTCGACTCTTTATCTGTGCCTAAACATAAACCTATCAATAATGTCCCCCGAACTTCTTTCTTAGAACTGCACACCTGTGAAATTCTCTTCCGTTTACCTGCTTTCCAGCTGACTACAACATAACCGTCTTCAAGTCCAATGTAAACAAGTTCTTGATGAGCCATTCCCGTTGAGTAATCCAATTTACCAAATTTACACTTCTAACTATTGCTATGATACTTTTGACCCTTATCCTCGAGTGGTGATCCCTTTGTAAAAAGAAAAAAAAATTATGTTGTCTATTTTTTGCACAAGTTTCTTACTCTCCGCAACTTATGCTACTACTGCTCCAATATTCTTTATTTACGTCGTTCATTTATTTACGTAATCCTCTTACTCTGCGTTGCTTACTGTTATTCCTATTTTGTGATACCAGTGTCGTTATTTTTCAATTTTTGTGTGTTAATGTGCTCGAGTTTTTTTCTTTTTTTTTTGCCGGGAGCATTAACCATCTCGTAATTCTAACTTGATTCCACAAAGTGGTGCGTTTTAAATCCGTCGTTAATCCTAGCCGCCATACAAAACCAGAAAAAAAACCCCAAAAAACAAAAACAAAAAAATAAATAAAAACAAACAAAAAAAACAAACTTAATTCCATCCTCAAAATGATATTTCTGTTTTTGTACCACTCAAGACGAAATTGCCAAGAAGTCATCATTTTTAAAAGCTTAGCTGCAAGGAACGTTTCGAAACATTGGTTTTAGGAATTCGAATGACGACAGAGTTGCACACAATCAGAGACGCATGACTACATATGCATGCGCGTAGAATTCGCATTCGCTTGTATAAAAGCAATCTGTTAGGGCATTTTCCACATTAAAACAAACCCAATATAATCAACAAAAATAAAAAATACGTATTTATCGGAAACTGTATTCCAATTAAAATAATTTCAAAATCTATTAAATTGTGTGGGTTGGACGCAAAAAGAAATATGGTTGCTTCCTAAATCCGTAGCAATGTTTTATATTTCAAGTACACACACACACGCACACACACACACGCGCGTGCGCACACACACACACACACGCACGGACACAAACACGCACGCACACACACACGCACGGACGCACACACACGCACGGACGCACGCACACGCACGCACGAACGCACACGCACGCACGCACGCACACGCACGCACGCGCACGCACGCACGCACGCACGCACGCACGCACACGCACGCACGCACGCACGCACGCACACGCACGCACACGCACGCACACACACATACACACAGACACACGCACGCGCACACACACTAACACGCACGCACACACGCGCGCGCACACACACACGCACACATACACGCACACACCCACACATACGCGCACATACACACACACACGCGCGCACGCACACACACACACGCACGCACGCAAGTGCACGCACACGCACGCACGCACGCATACACAAAATATATATGCATATTTAGGCAGCATCTTTTCTCTTATGAATATTTCATTAAAAAAAATAAACGTTTTTGCCTACTAATTCTGTTTTTGGTTTTTTCCAAATTCCAAATAACAATCTCCACTTCCTGCAGAAACTGGCTGATATAATAACCATATGTGTCGTAAATTCGATTACTTTCCAATCCTTCTGAATTCATCGTCAGAGATAAATTAATCTAACTGGTTTTGAACAATGTGTATAATTTCTTTTTCATTGATTAATTATTTAAATGACTTTACAAATATTCCAAGATGCTATAACTATTGGTAAAGTTTATTTTATAAACAGTAGTGTATTTTTATAGTTTTTTTTTATTATTAATGCTTCTAGCATTTCAAGTTTTCGTTTTTGTTGGTCTGTTTAGTTATAGTTGTGTTGTCAACTAAAATTTTCCTTAATTGGGATAAAGCGCAGGAATGTTGCTTTGTCAGGTGGTTAAATATAGAATTGTTTTCAGTGATGCATATATATATATATATATATATATATATATATATATATATATATATATAGTATTGGGAGTTTCTTTGAACCCTCTTTCTTGCATAATATTTGATATAAAATTAACTTAAACTAAAGCTAGCCCACCCTAACTTCTTTTGTCTTCACCAGATGTTTCAATGGCCTGTTAATTAGTATAAACTTGAATTCTATACGAAAAATTTACAAACATAAATACATACCTAAGTTTGTATCGAGATGTGTATTAGTGTTGAAACGATTAATCAATAATCGAAAAAATTTGAACCATTTAGGGTATTGGAAACGAAAAATATTTAGCCTAATTCCCGATTCCAAAAACGATTCTTTTACTTAAAATAAAAAAAAAATTACTGGCACGAGTCAAAAATACAGATAAAAATATCACAGTGAATAAATTGGTGTGACACATAAATGGAAGTCATACTTTTAAAGTCGGTTATATAATCAGAATCAGTAATTGTATCAGAATCGCGAATATAGAACAGAATCGCAACTGTATCGAAATCGGTAAAAATATTGGAATCATCCTGTCACTAATGTGTATTCGCGCATGTATACATTTACTGAAATGAAGGCTAATGTCTTTTAATGCATTCTCAGTTTACGAATGGCTAAAGCAGAATTATATATAAAAAAAATTATACGTCGCTAAGTACACGCAGGAAGTTCGACTTTCGCAGAATATGCAAAACACACACGAATACACGCATAACCGACAAAAGATAAAGAAATAAGAAAATTATGACAAGCGGAATAATGGAAAATAAACAATGTTTATTTTAGAAAAACAAAAAGAAAGATGTTATTCTGCGCAAAAATGACAATACGTCAAACATCGCAAATTTTAAGTAGATGGGATTAGACATTTGAAGAACACGCGAGAAAGAAATCGAACATAAATACCATAGCATCAAAGTGTACAAAGAATATAAAGCTAAAAATATTCATATATTTTTCATAGAAATCACTTCAGACAAGGCGTGAAGCCATTTGATGTAAAGAGCTAACAAAAACGAAAGATTGGTCATCATATAGAATTGGAGATGACTACTGGCCTTAGATTTGAAAAAGAACATTGTTGTTGGTAGGAGGAGAACAGTCACCAAAATAAGCGTCCCATAAAGCACTTCGTTCAAACTCCTTGGCTTAACATTCACGGGGAACATGAGTTGAAACAAATACATCAACGGCATTGCCGCGGTTGCTGCAAGGAAGATGGGATCTCTCTACCGTGCTAGAATGTTAATTACGCCTAAAAGTATTCCGTAGCTCTACAATGCCACCATTCCCCCACGTATGGAGTATTGTTTTCACATTAAAGCGAATGAATCTGCTACTAGTCTCTCACTCCTGGACAAAGTTCAAAAGATAGTCGCCAACCTAATAGATCCCGAACTGTCAGCTAGACCTCAACCTCTCTCCTATTGACGAAATGTTGCATCCCTCTTCCTGTTTTACAAGTAGTTTAATGTTAGATGCTCCGGCGAACTACACACCCGTGTACCCTCTCGATGTAAATACCCTCGACAAACACAACAAGCAGCAAAATCCCACCCCTATTTCAGTAGAGATCCCCAGATGCCAGAAAGCCTTCTACTCTAATAATTTTTTTTTTCATAGGACTGCTAGACTTTGGAATTCCCTTTCGCGGTTCCTGATTCCCCGATTGTATTGATATGCAGAAGTTCAACTGTAATGTAAGCAGACGTCTTGATGCTCAACTTCCTACATATTATTCTTGCAACTTATGTCGCTAATATTAGCTCCCTACACCAAAGAGGCACTGACCGCGATAACAAAAAGTCAAACAAGTTTGAGCAAAGTAAGCATAGAATAGATCAGATAATTCTGAAGAACACTTGCCATGATAGTATTTACAAAATAGACTGAGACTAGTACGTGAGCCAAGTATATCCAAGGATGGAATACTGTTGCCATATCTGGGCAGGAGCTGCTAAAAACAGCCTATCCTGCCTTGACAGAGTACAAAATAGACTTCGTGGCTTAGTGGGGGATGCCCTTTTCTCTACCCTGCAACCTCTCTCCCACAGAAGAGACGTTGCGAGCCTATCCTTGTTTTATCGTTATTTCCATGGCAGATTCTCGTCTGAACTCCAATCTCTGGTTCTCCCTCGCCAATCTTTCACGAAAAACACCCGTCTAGCTGAATCCACTGTCAAAAATTTCCCCCACTCTATATCTGTGCCTAAATCAAAACGCGGATTCCATGAACAAAGCTTCTTTCTTAGAACTGCACGCCTGTGGAACTCTGTTCCGTCTGCCTGCTTCCCTCCGGACTACAACTTGGACGTCTTCAAGTCCAATGTTAACAAATTCCTAATGTACAGCCCCCTTAAGTAAACACTTCAGCAAATCTCCTCACTAACGTAATGTACTTGCAATAACCCTTATCCCTGAGTGGCTTCCGGGCCTTGATAAGTGGTGATCACTGTGTAAAAAAGAAAAGAAAAAGAAGACTAGCAACATCCCGTCTGTGTGTGTGTGTGTGTGTGTGTGTGTGTGAGAGAGAGAGAGAGAGAGAGAGAGAGAGAGAGAGAGAGAGAGAGAGAGAGAGAGGATGCAGAGAAGAAGAAAGGCTGTGGCCAATCAAATTGCAGATAACTTCTGCAACTTATCAGGAACCCTGAAATTGGAACGTAGATTCAACAGCTCAAATATGACAACAGTACTCCATACACGGAGCGATAGTAGATCTGCATAGATAGCAAATACTTTCACATGTGAGAAAGTGTTACAGAGAAACGATTTTACAAGAAGCGGAAAGAGCAACGGATCCAATATATGAACCACAGGAAAGATTTAATACGAAATATATTATTATATATTCAAGTATTAATTATTGTATCAGACTACCCGTGACCCGTTGGGTCAATATGTTATATTAGCTATGGAGTTCATGTATTAGCGTGACACTTGTGACGGAAAGAAAATAGTTTTTTTTTGACATGACAGAAACATTTCTATGAAAGTATATTAAAACGAAAAATCACGGACGGATAATTCAAACATTAAAAAAAATCCTCCCTATTGGTGTAATGTTACCTATTTTTCCGAATAATCGCTGAAAAATCAAAAATTAAACATGATTTTCCTACGAATCGAACGCCGACGAAAGTCATTTAGCAGCAAAAACGCACATGAACCTACCGATGAGAAATATAAGAATGAAAAACCAATATTGGAATCCTTCAACCAAGTTATAGAAACTTAAAATCTAAAAAAAAAAATAATTAATAAAACCTGAAACAAAAAAAAAAACTAAATAAATAAAATAAAATAAAACTAATATTGAAACAGATTAGTAAATGTGTCAACAAATACACCGTTTTCACACAACTATTTTGTATCTAGAAATGTAAACAAAAAATAAAAAAGGAAGGAAGGAAAAGGGACGGATAGAGTGTAGTAGTAGTAGTTGTAGTCTTGGCTTTACTACAATAGTTCTGATGTTTGTCAATGGGTTAAAGTTGTTTAGTTGTAAGAACATAGCGACAGTATAGTTGTAATAAAGAGTAGTGTTATATATATTTCATTATTATTATTCTTGTTATTTTTATTGTTCGTTGTTAGGAAGTCTTATTAAAAGTGAGTCTTAGAGTCTTAGAGAGTCTTATTAAGAGATGTTGCGTTCTGTGTTCGTGTTATGAAGAGATTCATATATATATATAAAATGTTCATACTTAGAAGTGTAGTGAGGAAACAGTGTTGAGACAGTCTTAGTGTTCACATTGTAGATATGAGATGTAGAGACATTGTGTATGTGAAGACATTTTAAAACACAGGGTATATAAGACATATAATGACAATTTCACTTTACCTTTTTGGTAGAATTACAACACAAAGATGACGTTTATAAAAACACATGATGGGTTTATTTCTTCTTCGACCGGTCGGTGGTTTTCTTAGTCAGGAATTCAAAGTTTTACATTCTATGTGTCAAAGGTGACCGTCTCGCTTCCAGACGTTCGAGTGTCCATCTCTGGACTCTAGACTGTCGTCTCTCGTCCTCAGACTCTCTCTGATTAACTCTAAAGTTTCTAACTATATCGAGAACTTCCCATTTTCCATGACGTCATACACATGTTAAAACATGTGTCTTCTTTCACGTGTTCTGGAAATGCGTGTCCAATACATTTTCCTTTGTTTACAAAAGGAATTTTAACCTATATTTCCAGTAACCTATATTTCCAATATGTTAAAAACATGTTTATTAAATTATCCTATAGTTGCATTCCTCATTCAATTTCATAACAGAATTGACAAATGCACATTCCTTTATTTAAAACTATTTTATCTCTAAGCTAAACAATGGTTTGTTTTTACATTCCATTTTCTAATTCTCTCTCGTAATCTATTTCTAAACCTAAATTACGAGGTTTGAATTTCGTCTGTTCTATTTCATTTTTACATTTAACTAAATCTCTCTATTTTTATACTTACATGAAAAGGGGATAGCCCTTATCATGTAACAGTAGTTGCTAAACACCCCCACTCTTCCCATGTTAAATAATAATTTCGAAATAATAACGTTAATTTTTCAGTGCGCAGGCCAAAATCTGTAAAAGAAGCCATTTGTGTTTATTTGTTTACGTTGTTATGGGTTAATGTTTATGCCCGCATGCGCAACCGGATGTCGCAAACCGGAAAGTGGATTACATCACTCGTTATACGGTCATTTGAGTTTTATAATTATATAGATTATTAATTTTTAAATTTCCGTTAATTTTATTGCAAGTGCACGTCTG